>NC_042963.1:56855067-57061871 GCF_901001165.1 Salmo trutta | reverse complement strand
AGGGGTGTTTAACAATAATTGACTAGTATAGCAAATGGGTAGAAGCGTTCCCAACTTACTTGGTGGACATGATTATGGTAGCTAAAATATTAGGTCAAGATATTATCCCTGGAGTTGGTTTACTAGGATCTATCTCTTTAAATGATGGATGACATTTTAGCTAATCAGGTTGAACAAGTAGAATGCCAGAGTTAGAGAGACCAGAACAGGTAGACATAGAAGCTGAAGAAATACGAGCAGAGCACATGTGAAGACTGTTTGTTAACCAAACCCATATGTCCAAGATTGTGTGTACAACAGGTGAATTGCAGGAGAAGGTGATTCACTCAATCCAACCAGGAGACTGGGTGTGGATCCATTCCCTGAGGAGAAAAGACTGGAAGCAGCCCCATTGGGAAGGCCCATACCAGGTTCTGTTAAACCACTGCCTTTGCCATTAGAAAAGCTGAGAGAGTCACTTGGGTCCACGTTATCCACTGCAAGAAGGTATCTATACATATGAGCACTGCTGATCACACACAGAGTTAGGAGAAGAACCGAGTACTAACAGGGTCCGGGGGTTACCTCCTTAACGAAGATTCCCTATCCCGACCGTTCATCACTGTGTGTGCTCCTAGAGGTGTGAGTATGGGGCAGTACCTAGTAGATCGACTAAGGGCAGGAGAGGGTTGGCGGTTTTTGGGAAGAGTAGGGACTCTGAGCTGCATCATAGTCTTGGTAACCTTTCTGATATATCCAGATCCACCACCTTCCGATACTAATTATATGACACCGTTGTCATTGAGAACAAGTAAAAGATAAACTAAATAATACAATGATGAGTGACTTATAGAATAAAGTGTCAAAGAAGATAAGAAGATGTACATTGGGGGGAAAAAGTATTTGATCCCCTGCTGATTTTGTACGTTTGCCCACTGACAAAGAAAGGATCTGTCTATAATTTTAATGGTAGGTTTACTTGAACAGTGAGAGACAGAATAACAACAAAAATATTCAGAAAAACGCATGTCAGAAATGTTATAATTTGATTTGCATTTTAATGAGGGAAATAAGTATTTGACCCCCTCTCAATCAGAAAGATTTCTGACTCCCAGGTGTCTTTATACACGGTAACGAGCTGAGATTAGGAGCACACTCTTAAGACCATCGCCAAGCAAGGACATGCTTCTAAGTACGGTAATGGAATATTTTGATATTTTGTCACGAAATGCGCTGGCGCGTTACCCTTTGGATAGTGACCTGAACGCACGAACAAAACGGAGGTATTTGGATATAACTATGGATTATTTGGAACCAAAACAACAGTTTTTGTTGAAGTAGAAGTCCTGGGAGTGGATTCTGACGAAGAACAGCAAAGGTAATCCAATTTTTCTAATAGCAATTCTGAGTTTAGGTTGCCCCGACATTGGCGGGTGTCTGAATAGGTAGCTTGTGATGGCTGAGCTATGTACTCAGAATATTGCAAAATGTGCTTTCGCTGAAAAGCTATTTTAAAATCTTACTTAGCGGTTGCATAAAGGAGTTCAGTATCTATAGTTCTTAAAATAATTGTTATGTATTTTGTCAACGTTGATGAGTAATTTAGTAAATTCACAGGAAGTTTTCGGTGGGTATGCTAGTTCTGAACGTCACATGCTAATGTAAAAAGCTGGTTTTTGATATAAATATGAACTTTATTGAACAAAACATGCATGTATTGTATAACATAATGTCCTAGGAGTGTCATCTGATGAAGATCATCAAAGGTTAGTTCTGCATTTAGCTGTGGTTTGGTTTTTGTGACATATATGCTTGCTTTGAAAATGGCTGTGTGATTATTTTTGGCAGGGTACTCTCCTGACATAATCTAATGTTTTTGCTTTCGCTGTAAGCCTTTTTGAAATTGGACAATGTGATTAGATTCATGAGAGTCTTGTCTTTAAAATGGTGTAAAATAGTCATATGTTTAAGAAAATGAAGTTATACCATTTTTGAGGTATTTGTATTTTGCGCCACACGATTCCACTGGCTGTTGAATAGAGTGGGACGCCCTGAGAGGTTAATTCCTGATGAGTACCAGTGTTATAAATACAAGAACGGCACCGAGATTTTAGATGATTTTAATGGCTATAATGCAATCGTTAATAACCTCTTGGGGCTAGGGGGCAGTATTGAGAATTTTGAAAAAAATATGTGCCCATTTTTAACTGCCTCCTACACCAACTCAGAAGCTAGGATATGCAGATTTGGATATAAAACACTCTGAATTTTCTAAAACTGTTTGAATGGTGTCTGTAAGTATAACAGAACTCATATGGCAGTCAAAACCCTGAGACAAATTCTAACAGGAAGTGGACATCTGATGTGTTGAATTACTTTTAAGCCTATGCCATTGAAACACACAGGGACTTATTAATCATTGAGCACTTCCTACGCCATCCACTAGATGTCACCAGTCTTTACAAAGTGGTTTGAGTCTTCTACTGTGAAAACTGACCGAACGAGAGGCTTGGAATGTTGGTCATAAGCGGATGGCCTATACTACTCTGGCGTGCGAGTGCATGTTTGGGTACTCTCGTTCCAATACGTTTTAAAAGAGAATGCAATCGTCCGTCTTGAATATTATTGAAGTTCTGATTGAAAAAGACCCTAATGATTTATGCTATACAACGTTTGACATGTTTGAACGAACGTAAATATTTTTTTCCCCTCTTTTGTGAAGACAAGTCCGGCGGGCGACGTTCATGTTTTTGAGTAGGCTACAGGACGCGCTAATAACACGGAGCTTTTTGGACATAAATTATGAGCTTTTTCGAACAAAACTACATTTGTTATGGACCTGGGATTCCTGGAAGTGCCTTCTGATGAAGATAATCAAAGGTAAGGGATTATTTACAATAGTATTATTGATATTAGATGGTTACAAGATGGTGCTAACCTGTATATCCTAGCCTATTGTTCTTAGCATAGCACCCTGTTTATTGCAAAGTGTGATTTCCCAGTAAAGTTATTTTGAAATCTGGCAATGCGGTAGCATTTACGAGATGTTAACCTATAATTCTTTGAACGACAATATTATAATTTACCAATGTTTTCGAATAGTAATTTTGTAAATTGTTATGCTGATTCACCGGAAGCATTTGAGGGAGAAAAAAAATCTGAATTTCACCACCACTGTAAAATACTGTTTTTGGATATAAATATGAACTTGATGGAACAAAAGATGCATGTATTGTATAACATAATGTCCTAGGAGTGTCATCTGATGAAGATTGTCAAAATGTTAGTGCATAATTTTAGCTGGTTTTCTGCTTTTGTTGACGCCTGTCTTGAATTGACAAAACATTACACACAACTATTTTCAATGTACTCTCCTAACATAACCTAACTTTATGCTTTCGCCATTAAAGCCTTTTTGAAATTGGACAATGTGGTTGGATTTAGGAGATGTTTATCTTTCAAATGGTGAAAAATAGTTGATTGTTTGAGAAATTGAAATTATTAGATTCTTGCAGTTTTGAATTTCCCGCTATGGTATCTTGTCAATAAATCCCGTTAGTGGGATCATAGCGGGAAGGGGTCCTCTAGAGGTTATTCTCCACCTTGATCCTGGTCCTGGACCATTCTCACTGTCTACTGATTATGTTATAAAACTGTAATTTCATCAAATGGTTGTTTAATGCAACAGAATAGAGGGTTCTTATAACTCTATTGTGTCTGTGTGAACTGAACGTGGGCCTCTGGGAGATTTAACACTGACAGGAGATTTACGATGTCTTTGGGTGATACCGCAATCCATAGCATGGGTTAATGTTTCTGTACTGGGGTACCAGGGGGAGATGGTTCCAGTATGGAGTTGGGGGGCCAGACCCTGGTCTCTACACAATGAGGAAAGTATTTACAGCAGATACTGTTTACTGTGAATTATTAGTAACCTTGTGGCCCATTCCATACATCTGTTGTTTGTCATGAACATCCAGGAGGATGGACTTTGCTATAAAATGCTGTGGCAGTGATCACCTCCAGGGGTGATATAAAATTCTATGGCTCAAACCAGCTGGTTGAGTTCTCAGTGATCACCTCCAGGGGTGATATAAAATGCTGTGGCTCAAACCAGCTGGTTGAGTTCTCAGTGATCACCTCCAGGGGTGATATAAAATGCTGTGGCTCAAACCAGCTGGTTGAGTTCTCAGTGATCACCTCCAGGGGTGATTACTGACCAGCTCCATTACTGCAGTAATACATAATAAAGTTTGATTGTTTTGAAGAATTCTAAAAGTCTCTTCTTTTGTTTACAATAATTCCACCACATTTCTCTACCTTGATCTTGTATCTCCCTGGTCCTGGACCATTCTCACTGTCTTCTCTACCTTGATCCTGGATCTCCCTGGTCTTGGACCACCCTCACTGCCTCCACTCTCAGTTGTTGCACCTCCACTGTCTGCTTCATTGCCTCACACCCACCATACACCCTCCATACACTACACTGTGAACACCCAGACAACTCGACAACACGTTATACTACCCTGCTTGTTCAGGCACGCTTCTCAACACCTTATACCTCCCTATTTTCTTGGCTTCATCCCTCTGTACCATGTCCTTATAGAACACCAGCAAGCTCCCACCTTCCTGCTCCATGTCCTTACATACATCAAGCTCCCATCTCCTAACACTTTAGCATCAACCACTTCCCAATCAATTTTTTTTAGCAGACGTCAACCTAATTGGATTCACAGTTCCAACTGCTCCTACCTCGGTCAATCGTGACAGGATCAACAGCTCAGCTCGCCTCCGTTAACCTGTTGGGTCTAGGGGGCAGTATTGAGCATTTTGAAAAAAATATGTGCCCATTTTTAACTGCCTCCTACACCAACTCAGAAGCTAGGATATGCATATTACTAACAGATTTGGATAGAAAACACTCAGAATTTTCTAAAACTGTTTGAATGGTGTCTGTAAGTATAACAGAACTCATATGGCAGTCAAAACCCTGAGACAAATTCTGACAGGAAGTGGATACCTGATTTGTTGAATTACATTTAAGCCTATGCCATTGAAACACACAGGGACTTATTAATCATTGAGCACTTCCTACGCCATCCACTAGATGTCACCAGTCTTTACAAAGTGGTTTGAGTCTTCTACTGTGAAAACTGACCGAACAAGAGACTTGGAACGTTGGTCATAAGCGGATGGCCAATACTACTCTGGCGCGCGAGTGCATGTTTGGTGAAGACAAGTCCAGCGGGCGACGTTCATGTTTTTGAGTAGCCTACAGGACGCGCTAACAACACGGAGCTTTTTGGACATAAATTATGAGCTTTTTCGAACAAAACTATATTTGTTATGTACTTGGGATTCCTGGAAGTGCCTTCTGATGAAGATAATCAAAGGTAAGGGAATATTTACATAGTATTTTTGATTTTAGATCTCTCCAACGTGGCGCCTAGTCTGTATCGCCAAGCCTATTTTTCTGAGCGCAGTACTCAGATTATTGCAAAGTGTGATTTCCCAGTAAAGTTATTTTTAAATCTGGCAATGCGGTTGCGTTCACGAGATGTTAATCTATAATTCTTTGAATGACAATATAATATTTTACCAATGGTTTCGTATAGTAATTATTTAATTTGTTGTGCTGATTGACTGGCGGTATTGGAGGGAAAATATTTTCTCAACATCAACGCCATTGTAAAATGCTGTTTTGGATATAAATATGAACTTGATAGAACAAAATATGCATGTGTTGTCTAACATAATGTCCTAGGAGTGTCATCTGATGAAGATTGTCAAAGGTTAGTGCATAATTTTAGCTGGTTTTCTGCTTTTGGTGACGCCTGTCTTTGCATTGACAAAACATTACACACAGCTATTTTCAATGTACTTTCCTAACATAATCTAACTTTATGCTTTCGCCGTAAAGCCTTTTTGAAATCGGACAACGTGGTTAGATTAACCTGTTAGGGCTAGGGGGCAGTATTTACACGGCCGGATTAAAAACGTACCCGATTTAATCTGGTTACTACTCCTACCCAGTAACTAGAATATGCATATAATTATTGGCTTTGGATAGAAAACACCCTAAAGTTTCTAAAACTGTTTGAATGTTGTCTGTGAGTATAACAGAACTCATATGGCAGGCAAAAACCTGAGAAGATTCCTTAAAGGAAGTGCCCTCTCTGACAAGATCTTGTTGTTCTTGTCTCTGTTTATTGAAGACTGAGGATCTTTGCTGTAACGTGACACTTCCTACGGCTCCCATAGGCTCTCAGAGCCCGGGAAAAAGCTGAATGATGGCATTCCAGCCCCAGGCTGAAACACATTTGCGCTTTTGGCAAGTGGCCGATAGGATAATGGGCTTAGGCGCGTGCACAAGTCGATCCCGTGCTTTATTTCTGTCGTCTATTTACCTAAACGCAGATTCCCGGTCAGAATACTATCACTTTTTTACGAGAAAAATTGCATAAAAATTTATTTTAAACAGCGGTTGACATGCTTCGAAGTACGGTAATGGAATATTTACAATTTTTTTGTCACGAAATGCGCCGTGCTCGTAACCCTTATTTACCATTCGGATAGTGTCTTGAACGCACGAACAAAACGCCTCTGTTTGAACATAACTATGGATTATTTGGGACCAAACCAACATTTGTTATTGAAGTAGAAGTCCTGGGAGTGCATTCTGCCGAAGAACACCAAAGGTAATCAAACTTTTCTAATAGTAAATCGGAGTTTGGTGAAGGCTAAACTTGTTGGGTGTCTAAATAGCTAGCCCTGTGATGCCGGGCTATCTACTTAGAATATTGCAAAATGTGCTTTCACCAAAAAGCTATTTTAAAATCGGACATATCGAGTGCATAGAGGAGTCCTGTATCTATAATTCTTAAAATAATTGTTATGCTTTTTGTGAACGTTTATCGTGAGTAATTTAGTAAATTGTTAGTAAATTCGCCGGAAGTTTGCGGGGGGTATGCTAGTTCTGAACGTCACATGCTAATGTAAAAAGCTGTTTTTTGATATAAATATGAACTTGATTGAACAAAACATGCATGTATTGTATAACATAATGTCCTAGGTGTGTCATCTGATCAAGATCATCAAAGGTTAGTGCTGCATTTAGGTGTCTTCTGGGTTTTTGTGACATTATATGCTAGCTTGAAAAACGGGTGTCTGATTATTTCTGGCTGGGTACTCTGCTTACATAGTCTAATGTTTTGCTTTCGTTGTAAAGCCTTTTTGAAATCGGACAGTGTGGTTAGACTAACGAGAGTCTTGTCTTTAAAATGCTGTAAAATAGTCATATGTTTGAGAAATTGAAGTAATAGCATTTCTAAGGTATTTGAATAACGCGCCACAGGATTCCACTGGCTGTTACGTAGGTGGGACGATTTGGTGCCACCTACCCTAGAGAGGTTAAGGAGATGTTTATCTTTCAAAGGGTGTAAGATAGTTGTATGTTTGAGAAATTTGAATTATGACATTTAATTGTTTTCAAATTTGGCGCCCTTGATTTTTCACCTGCTGTTGATAGGGTGTACCAGGGGTGGGACCATATAGGTTAAATCAAATGTTCAACTTGCTTTAAACTTTCTCTCTGGCTAAAAATATCATCTAAATGTCAATAAGTAAACAAATATTTATGTGAATATTAGCTACATCTTGAAATGACATATACATTCATTGAGATAGAATTAAAAAAGACAGATGTATGTTATTTCTATCAGTGAGAGGATCTCTGGAAATGACAGATAGGTAGCCAGTTTGTTACATTCAATCACATTCATTTAGAAAACAGCTCATGGTAAGTTGTCAGTGACTGCATGCATATTGTGTACCCTAATTGTTTTTCTAATAATATATTACCCACTGAGCACACACTGGTTAATTCAACATAGTTTCCACTATAATGTTGATATCATGGACGGTCAGTCCTTGCATCCATGGCCCTCTCTATGAATTTGAGAGTGGCTACATTTCTCCAGCCCCATCCTTCAGCTTTTTGCCAAAAAAGTGGCAGGTTGGCCACTTTGTTGTTGTTTGAATTGCAGATTGCCCCTTATAATAGTAACAGTTATGTAATGAATGTGTTCTTTATTAAATACTATGTGTACTTTTTACCTAGTCACACATTGATGCGCTTGACAATATGAAATAAAACAAGAAAGATAATGACTTCATGCTTCTTCATCAGTTTAATAAGTTTGCATAATGTCTATGATAGTGTAGAGAGAAAGGACATATAGTTCATGAAAGTAGCCTATATGATAATGAGACAGCCCCTATTGGTTCGCTTTAGATAAAAGTATTTAATATTCCATGCAGTTAATGTAAATAAGAACATTTCAAAAGACTTAATTATTCAAGGCCTAATCTACGTGGTTGTTCTTGTCACACTCAGAGTCATGGCAGCCGCACTTATCAATGTAAATGTAGTTCTGCATGATCTTCTTCCCGTCAGGGCAGAGCATCTCCACCTTCCTCTCACTGGTAGACATCTCCTGACAGCAGGAGCAGGAGTGCATCAAGGTGTTTTTCTCTGCAGAGTACCTAGCAAACAGGACACACAAACAACACTGTTAGAAACAGTACCAAATTTATTCTGCCATAGGTCAGCTCCCATTGTGTCACGTCCTGACTAGTATAGGGGTTATTTGTTATTATAGTTTGGTCAGGACGTGGCAGGGGGTATTTGTTTTATATGGTTCGGGGTTTTTTATATGGTTCGGCGGTGCGCCGATTAGGAAGCACGAGAGGCACCCCCAAGAAATCTTTTGGGGGGGGGCCCACGGGGAGTTTGGCTAGGGCAGGCAGTAGACCTGAGCCAACTATCTGTGCTTATTATGGGGAACAGAGGATCAGAAGAGCACCGTACTATGCGGAAGTGCGCACGATCTCGCCTATGCGCACGAACAGTCCGGTGAAAATGATTCCAGCCCCTCGCAAGTGCTATGCTCGAGTGAGCACTCAGGCCGTAGGGGTTGTATGCTCCAGACCTCCAGTGATGCTTCACGGCCCAGTGTATCCTGTTCCCGCTCCTCGCACTAGCCCTGAGGTGCGTGTCTCCAGTCTGATACCTCCAGTACCAGCCCCACGCACCAGGCTTCGGGTGCGTCAGCCCAGTCCAACTCATTCTGTTCCTGCTCCTCGCACTAGCCTTGGGGTGAGTGTCTCCAGTCTGGTACCTCCACTACCAGCCCTACGCATCAGGCTTTCAGTGCGCAGCCCCCTTCCAGAGCTTCCGATGACAGCACCCCGTCCAGAGCTTCCGACGCCAGTACCCCGTCCAGAGCTTCCGGCGACAATACCCCGTCCAGAGTGTCCGGTAACAGTGCCCCGTCCAGAGTGTCCGATGACAGTGCCCCGTCCAGAGTGTCCGGCGACAGTGCCCCATCTAGAGATGGCCCACAGTCCGGAACCAAGAGAGACGGCCCACAGTCCGGAACCGAGTGAGACGGTCCACAGTCCGTAACCGAGTGAGATGGCCTACAGTCCGGAACCGAGTGAGACGGCTTATAGTCCGGTATCGGCGCAGCCAGAGTCGACCTACAGTCTGGAGCTCCCAGAGTTGCACTACAATCCGGAGCTTCCAGAGTCGCTCTTCTGCCCGAGGCCTACAGCGAAGCGCTTCAGCCTGAGGTCTACAGCGAGGCGCTTCAGCCAAAGGTATTCTGCAGGGGTGGACAGGTAAGGTGGTGGACTAAGGCCAGAACCTGAGCCACCTCCACAGTAGGAGGATTGGGGAGGGGGGGTGTAGCACGGGAACCGTCGGTGATGGCAGCGACCCTCCCTTCCCTCCCTTTAGTTTAACCTGTTGAGGATCTTATCCCGATCTAATCCCGGTAATGGGATTCATTGTCATGTGACCATGGCGGGGAATTCAAAACTGCAAGAGTAATCATTTCAAATAATCAAATAATCAACTATTTTCCTCCATTTGAAAGATATATCTCCTAAATCTAACCACGCTGTCCGATTTTCCGAGGCTTTACAGAGAATGCATAAAGTTAGGTTATGTGAGGAGAGTACATTGACAATAGCTGCATGTAATGTTTAGCCAATTCAAAGAAGGGCATCAACAGACAGAAAACTAGCTAGAATTATGCACTTACCTTTGACAATCTGCATCAGATGACACTCATAGGACATTATGTTATACAATACATGCATTTTTAGTTCCATCAAGTTCATATTTATATCCAAAAACAGCATTTACAGTCGCGGTGAAATTCAGAATTTTTTTCGGCTCGAATGCACCCAGTGAATCCAGCATTACAAATCACGGAATAACTATTCGAAAACATTGGTAAATTATAATATTGTCATTCAAAGAATAATATATTATCATCTCGTAATTGCTACCGAATGGCCAGATCTCAAAATAACTTTACTGGGAAATCACATTTTGCATAAACTGGGTACTATGCTAACAACAATAGGCTATATGCTAAGCTAAGCTAAGCTATACCGTTAGCATTAGCATCATCTAATATCGATAATAACATTCTAAATATCCCCTTACCTTTGATTATCTCCATCAGAAGGCGCTGCCAGAGTTCCCAGGTCCAGAACAAATGTGGTTTCTTTTGACAAAGTTCATCATTTATGTCCAAATAGTTAGCGTTCAGTAGGCTCCCACAAAATGAGGTGGGCACTGTAAAGTCACTTCGAAAAGCTAAAGAAAACCTAGTAAATAATCTATTTACGTTTGTTTAAACATGTCAAACGTTGTTTAGCACTAATCTTTTGTTTCATTTTTAACGTGAAACATCAGTAAACATCAGTAATATTTTCACACAACCTATCAAGTGTCTAGAATAAACGATAATGACAAAGACTCTCTTCTCAGATTCATGCGCAGGCGCAAAAAATGAAGTGATGACGTGTCAACTTGTAAGCTTTCTTATTCGGTCTGTATTCATGACAGATGCTTCCAACAACTTTCTAAAGATCGTTGACATCTAGTGGAAGCAGTAGGAGTTGCGAACAGAATCCTTTCTCACTGTGGTATCTTTAAAACAATGACACTAAATAGTACAGTCACAAAATTCTCATTTTTTTTAATCTATTTTTCACAGGTTTTTGCCTGCAATATGAGTTTTGTTATACTTACAGACACCATTCAAACTGTTTTAGAAAATTCAGAGTGTTTTCTATCCAAACCTGAACAATAATATGCATATTCTAGCTTCTGAGTTGGTGTAGGAGGCAGTTAAAAATGCGCACATATTTTTTTCCAAAATTCTCAATACTGCCCCCTGGCCTCAACAGGTTAAGGGGTTTATTTTTGTAGATATTTTTTGTTGTTAGGTGCATCCGGGGTCTGCACCTTTGGGGGGGGGGTACTGTCACGTCCTTGTTGTTCGGGTGTTTAGATCTATGTTTATTTAATTGGGATTGGGGCCTTCAATTGGAGGCAGCTGTTTATCGTTGCCTCTGATTGAAGGTCCTATAATTAGGAGTATGTTTGTTATGGGATTTGTGGGAGGTTGTTCTTTGCACTGCTCTGTTTAGCCTGCAAGACTGTTAGTTCGTTCGTTCATTGTTTTGATTATTTAAGTGTTCAAAATAAAAAGTGAAAATGAGTACTCAACCCGCTGCGCCTTGGTCCACTTACCACGACGTCCGTGACACATTGATTTCTCACCCTGCAATCCAATTCCCCAAGTACACATTTCTGCAAGACCCAAATGCATGTTGCGTTTGTTTCTGTGTGCTTTTTTGGCGTGTGTGTGTGTGTGTTCTTATTTAGAGTTTGTACTCACATAGAAGACGTTCCACAGGATCCCCCGCAGGCTGAGATTTCCACCGGCACAGTAGACGTGCAGTTATTCACCTCTAGGTAGGTGGTGGTGTTAGTCACATCACAGTGACTACGTAAAGTGCCTGTTTAGGTAGACAGAGTTAAGGAGAACATTTTAAAGTGGTGACTTTCCCCCTTACTATGTAAAGTGCACAGACTTTGAGCAACTTGAAAAAGTATATCACATCATAACTGTATTCAGTTTCATCTACAGAAACTCAACATTGATTTATTAAGTCATGAGAGGTTATGTTCATAAGAGGCTATGTTCATAAGAGGTTATGTTGATAAGAGGTTATGTTCATAAGAGGTTCATAAGAGGTCAGGTTCATAAGAGGTTATATTTGACTAGTAGATCTGATGTATAAACAAAAAATACAACTTCACACAAATCATGAATATTTATAAATGAATCAGTATATTGTTTTAACTTACAGGTTGTGCAACATCCATTTGCATCAGTTTTCTCAGTTCCCTGTCAAAAAGAATAGCGTTCAGCTCAATTTGGATATGACTAGTTACAGTCTATTGAGCTAGAGAACACAGTATAGATGTTATAATGGAAAACTATGATCATCTATGAATATGCTACTCGGGTGTAAATTCAATATAACCTAAAAGTGACTATCAAATGAAGCAACCAGTATATTTAGGTATAGTTACTTTACTTCAAACAAACACATTCAACCAGTTTCCTCATCTACTTACAGGGACGCAGTCCTCTGGACGGAACACTGGGCATTCCAATTTGGATTTCACAATGATGAGCTGTTTGTTTGTTTTTGAGCAGTCATACTTCACACAGCGGTCACTAGGGGGCGACCAAAACTTCCCAAGCTGTCAAATAGCAAAACATAAATGTTGGTCATTTAATACTGTACATTATAAAAACTTCAATAAATAAGCATTGATAAATCATTTATAAACTTTTCAGAAATAAGTTCTTCATTATTTGAAAATGTAAACAAGCAGTACAATTCTTAAGTATTTACACCTTTAACATTTATGATCATTTAAGAAGCATTTATGAACATTTGTAAGCATTTAAATGTTCTCATTAGTGATGTAATTCGTCCCTTTGAGATATCACAAAGATATCTGATATTAAAAATAATCTAATTTGGGTGCATTATCTCATCAACGTCACCTGAATGATGTGAGATGTGGCATCTGGGAGAACTACAACACAGTCCTTCTGGACACACGTTCCACAACATTTCTCAGGTACGACTTCATACTCATAACCCTGGAGGAGAATCAACAAGGTGACATCATTAGTGGATTTCCTTCATATATACCTGGAATATTATACTGTATAGCCTACCATGTAAAATGTTTCACTTATGTTAAACTGAGTTTGCAATTATCCCGAGTACAGTACCAGTTGGCAGGTGGTGGAACAGTTGATTTGGACACAGTCTACAACATACAGCTTGGAGACTGGATCCTTATTAGGGCCACACTTGCACTCCTCACAGGTGCCGTTGGGAACATTTTCACCAAGCTGGAGAGTGCAAGCAAGAGTTAGTATCATGTACTGAAGCAAAAATTAAGCTTGGGGCCACAGTGGCTCTCAGGATTACTTAAAGGGGCAATCTATGATTGGCACATCAATATTTAGGTTAATTTTATACAAATTGTACAAATGATTTACTGTAATACTGCTCTGAGTGATATCAAAAAAGTGTTACTTCTCACCATGTATTCAGTATTATTGTAGACACAAACAGGTTTGGGTACTGAGAGAAGACACAATAAAAGGGTCAGACAATGGTTGAGACATAACAGTTGTTGAACAGTTAAGTTAGTCACAATTCCTGCACCACGTTACCATCACGACACCTGCACCATGTTACTATCATGACACCTGCACCATGTTACCATCATGACACCTGCACCATGAAATATTAAGTCACTGCTTTATCACTATACACAGTTTTGAAATTATGGTGCGTGATGGTCCAATGAGATGGTCCAATGACATGGTCCAATGACATGGTCCAATGACAGGGTCCAATGACAGGGTCCAATGACATGGTCCAATGACATGGTCCAATAACATGGTCCAATGACAGGGTCCAATGACAGGGTCCAATGACAGGGTCCAATGACATGGTCAGTATACAGGCATCATAAACACTACCGAAATGTGTTACAAACCATCAATGATCATATGTAATGCTTTATAAAGGGTTCATAAATGTGGCATATTCCTTTGGGGGCATTTTCTTTCACCTTGGAAAATGTTTTAAAACCGAAATTTTATACAAATGTCACTTAAATATAAACAAATATGAATCATTGTTCATGTTTAAACAATAGTGTATCATATATCATGAATGGTTATTGACCCTTTTCAACTATTAAGTAGGGGACTTTTAATTTGAAATGTCTCAATATTGCTTGACCCGGAGGTACTTATTTTTAGTGTTGCTGATGAGACGTACTACGCTGATTATGTAATGATTTCGCAAATCAAATTCTTAACTTGTGCTGCTACTGGAGATCGAAAAACAAGTTAGTTAACCTATATTTATTGTAATTTATATGAGTTTATAGTAGTTAAGTGTTGGGTTAGATTTCATATTGTCGCTATCTCAATTGTTATTTCAAATAATTTGCACATCTTTACAACACTGTTCTGTATATAGGCACAATATGACATTTGAAAGGCCTTTATTCTTTTGGAACGTCTATGAGTGTAATGTTTACTGTTCATTTTTATAGTTAATTTCACTTTTGTTTATTATCTACTTCACTTGCTTTGGCAATGTTAACATATGTTTCCCATGCCAATAAAGCCCTTAAATTTAATTGAATTGGTGTGACAAAGGCATTTCCTAACACACCTGCTAAATTTCTTTCTTGTTACTTTTAAGGTTGGAATCAACATGCAGTACCTCCAGCAGAAAGAGAGGTAAGAAACCAGCTCAGGGACAAGCTACACTATTCACAGTCAGGTGATTATGTCACAGAGTTATGCCACATTTATGAACCCTTTATAAAGCATGTTATAGATGCTTTGTAACACATTTATGTAGTGCTTATGAAGGCTTTATGAAGTAGCTAGAATGAAGACCTGCTTTGTGCTAACATTCCACTCCTTGTACTCCTTGTCATATGCCAAACATTTAGCACACACAGACTTGTACCCAGCTAAGCTGCTGGCACGTTAAGGTGCCTCTATCTGGTCTAAACTCAAATCCTGTCTCTACTCACCGCATTTATTTATCTGACAGCAGTCCACCGTCTCGTTGACCAACAGCTCACCGTACTTCTTACAGGTAACAATTTCTTGTGGCGGACATTTCACTGATTCACACTGGACACTCATTATGTCAGCATTACACGTGCACTTCTGGCAGTTACTGTACCAAGTCTCACCAAACTGTGTTGGGACAAAAAACACTGTTAGCAGAAACTTCAAACTTATTAAGACGAGGACTGGCAACCCCTCAGAACCTGGTTCCTCTCTTGGTTTATTCCTACGATTCTGCATTCTAGGGAGTTTTTCCTAGCCACTCTTTCTGCCTCTGCATTGCCTGCTCTTTGAGGTTTTAGGCTGGGTATCTGTAAAGCGCTTTGTGACCACTGCTGATGAAAAAAGGGCTTTATCAAATACATTTGATTGATTGATAATAACAATAGGGCTCCAGCCTCTTCAGGGCTTGGACCACTAACAAGCCCCAATGAAACTAGTAAACTGCTTAAAATAATTGGGGTTCTATACAGAATGTTTTTGTGGGCTATAATGTGAAGTGAGCTGTTGAACTATTTATTCTGACAGGTTCATTGTAGTATACATCCACATTATTACCTGTTTGGGTTTTCCATCAGGTCCAGTACATCCTTGAAGGGAAAATAAGATTTGAAGTCATACATGGTAGTACTTTGAGACACAATTAAACAATGTATTCCTCAAACTGACATATCCTTACCACAGTCACGAACACAGGTGTCAGAGAATGTGTTGAACAAGACGGTACCCTCAGGGCAGAAACAGCCCTCCATGAATGAGTCACATACAAAGTCACGGGTCATTTGTGCTCCCTGACATGAATGCACATATTTGTCATTGTATCTATGACAAGAGAAAACAATTCATTACAGACTAGAAACTTTTAATATAATGGAAACCTTTAAGAATGTATGTCCATTAGGTTGTGTGGTAAAATAATGAGATGGGAATGAGATGAGATGGGAATGAGATGAGTTTGGAATGAGATGAGATGGGAATGAGATGGGAATGAGATGAGAATGAGATGGGAATGAGATGAGATGAGAATGAGATGGGAATGAGATGAGATGAGAATGAGATGAGATGAGATGAGAATGAGATGGATACCTTGAATTGCATGTTGGCTGGATAGTAGAGCCACATGCCTTATACACTTTGGTCTTAGGGCATGTCAGTTCTGTAATATGGTCAAGATGGAATGAAAGACAAAACAGTAAGAACTCAATTTGTAAATGCAGGTTGCCAAAATACAATTAATTTTGATCAATCTTAAAGTTATTAGAATTATTTAAAACCGTGTTATGATCTTGTCTGCATCCCAAATGGGATCCTATTCCCTACATAGATCACTACTTTTGGCCGCTTTCTGGTCAAAAGCAGTGCACTATGTAGGGAATAGGATCCCATTTGTGACACAACCTTTATTTGATATGAAAGTCCTTCCCTACCACATTTTCCATTAGTTGAGTTCCTCCAGTCGATACAGACTCCAGCTGCTGCACACCTCACGGCGTAGGCTTCCAGGCTGGAGCAGCCGATTGAGATATTTGGCATGTGGCAGACATCAAATTTACAGGCCTCGAAGAAGGGTTGTGGTGGGATAACGTCATGGCATTGCTTAAAGACCCTTCCAAAATAAAGAACACATTTAAGTTATTATATAGGCCGAACCCAAATGGGGCATATAAGATGTCACAACAGATCTCTTACAAATATTGATTACTGTATGCCTTACACGTTAAATTATTTGTGAAGCATCTATGAAGTTCTTAAGAATATGACATATTTTATATGGAATAACAAGTCTGCAAGATAAGTTTGGTACTAAGTTTTGGAAAAACAACCCATGCCTTTACCGGAAAGTTTACAGACTTGCATGTATACAGTGTCATAGCAACCTCAATCAGACTCCCTTTGTAATATAGCTGTCTCTCTGTGTTATTACAAGGTTGCACGTCTTACGAGCTAAGTATGATGTCACAGATTGATGTCTTTCCTGACGGGCAGGGTGGAGGCGTAGGCGTAGGGGTAGGTGGGGTAGGGCGTTGCAGATCACAGTAGGGTTTTTTATCATCAGGAATCTTCCATTCATGAGCCATCCCAGGACATGATGGATGAATCTGTGCATTCGGTAATCTGCAATCGTTTTTCCTGTTATTGTCACAGGTACCTTTATAAAGGTAAAATAAATATGGGAATGAGAATAAACACAAGTTCTTTGATGTTAGAAACGCTTATAACATTAAGCCTACCTACACTATATTTTAACTGGTTATGCTATCATTCTAACTGTACAGTGAACTTTTTAATGCCATGGAAAAGCAATAACATGCAACAAAATAACATCAAATCATTGCAACAAATGTTCAGTTTACTCACAGAGTACTACAAGCTGTTCTTCTGATTCATTCTTAAAGTGTTTATTGTCTACATTATGGGTGCATTCCAAATGGAACCCTATTCCCCCTGGTTAAAAGGAGTGCACTACAATGGAACCCTATTCCCCCTGGTTAAAAGGAGTGCACTACATTGGGAACAGCGTACCATTTGGGATGTAGACAATGCCTACATACTTACCACACTGCCCCTCTGTGTTGTTGTGGAATAGGGAGTTTGGCAGGGTTACACTGAACATAAGGGACTTAAACATCACTGTTGCTTTAATGGCAGGGATCTTCAACAGTAACTCTACCCCAGTGCTGGTGATCATGAGGTCTTCATTAGAAAAGGTCGGGAAGATCTGTTTTCCATTGATGTAAACCTTGTGAATGATGAGGAAAAACATGACATAATGAATGAGAATAGAGAACAGAATAACATTACAATACTGTAGATAAGATATGGTTTCCAGAACTAAATGAAGTCACAACAAGAGTTGGTAGTCAGTCAATCTTTTGTCAATAAAATGAAAATCTTTGAAATGTCATGGGACTGTTTCAGATACCTTGATGATGGTTTTTGAGTTAACGTGATGGCATCATCAAAGTGGTTAACCAATATGTAATGTTGTTAAATAACTATTTGTAACTACTGAAGTGTAGTACTGAAAATTACATTTGTCATAGTCGACAAGATCAGATATTCCTATTAATCAATACCCCCACGTTACAAAAAGTAAATAATACATTTCAAAATATGAAGATAGATTATTGTAAGTCTTAAAGTGGTATGAGAACGTCTCTCTCAAAGAATGTCTGTATCAAAGAATGTCTGTATCAAAGAATGTCTGTATCAAAGAATGTCTATCTCCAAGAATGTCTATCTCCAAGAATGTCTATCTCCAAGAATGTCTATCTCCAAGAATGTCTATCTCCAAGAATGTCTATCTCAAAGAATGTCTGTATCAAAGAATGTCTGTATCAAAGAATGTCTATATCAAAGAATGTCTGTATCAAAGTGCACTTTTATAAAAGTGTATAAATGTGTACAAAAGCACAGTTATAATTACCATATTTGTTGTCACGTTTAATCTCTTCGGAGTAAGAACAATTTTATAGGACTTGTAATAGACAATCAGAGACTGAGGGCAGGTCGCATGTCCAGACGGATCGCAGTTATAGTTGTCGATGTTGACACTGAAGTTCTGTCGAGGAACTATTTCTTTAATCAAAACGTAGGTGCAGTTTTCCTGGAAACTGTAATATTGGCCATCAAATGTGACGTAATGAGGGTCTCCCCATCCATAGCATATACCTGAGAGATGGAACAGAAAAAGGTAGCAAATAGATAGATCACTCATCAATACAAGAGTTTAATGTCCTACCCCAGTCTCCTTTTCACCTCATTTAACACCTGATTTACTGAACACAACAGGTGGTCTAGGTATCCTCATGAAATGGCTCAAGCTGATAACATCACAATGTCACCATCAGATCAGACCAAGGGTGCAACGTTCACTGGGGATGGGGGGACGGTGGGTTTACAGGGAGCATGTCGCCCCCACATTCTGAAATTGCATTTTTGTTCCACTCCAAGTTTTATCATTGGAATGTGTTTCAAAACAAGGCAACACTGTGCTTTAGGACCATGAGGATGCCTCTGAGTGGTCGAGTAGGCTGTTTGGTGTGTTTATCCAACTGGATGAAAATAATAATAATAATACTTATGTCCCCCCCACTTCTAAAACCAAAGTTGCGCGCCTGGATCAGACCAACTCCTTGAAGTTTGCAGTTGTGTCCAAAAAAAAAACACAATTTTGTTCAAAACATATTGTATTTCTTTACTGTATTTACACTTGGGATATCACTTTCCAACAGGAAATGTTCAAAAATCACTGGAGGACGTCTTTAAAACAAGTAAACTTGGAGAAATAAGTATTTGTAGAAGGAGAGAAGATAAATAAAAACATTAAGTTTTGAACTTACATTCACATTCATAGTGATAGCAGCAACCTGATTCGTCATAGACTTTAGCTGGTGGGAATCCATTTTCACACACAGGCTTTTCTGCAGACTCACAGACCACATACGTTGTGGTAATTACACCGCTGTGGCAAGTTTGAGTAGTGCAGTTGTCTGTCTTCCAAGTCTCACCATCCTAAAGTTGAAAATGTATGTTTTAGTCCTGAAAGTAAACACACTACGTACTACACAACACTATGAACTACACAACACTATGAACTGCACAACACTATAACTACACAACACTATAACTACACAACACTATAACTACACAACACTATGAGCTACACAACACTATGAGCTACACAACACTATGAACTACACAACACTATGAACTACACAACACTATGAACTACACAACACTATGAACTAAGAAACAAACTATGAACTACACAACATTATGAACTACACAACACTACGAACTAAGAAACAAACTATGAACTACACAACACTATGAACTACACAACACTACGAACTAAGAAACAAACTATGAACTACACAACACTATGAACTACACAACACTATGAACTACGCAACACTATGAACTACACAACACTATGAACTACGCAACACTATGAACTACGCAACACTATGAACTACACAACACTATGAACTACACAACACTATGAACTACACAACACTATGAACTACACAACACTATGAACTACACAACAATATGAACTAAGAAACACAAATATTCTGTTTAATTTATTTCATTACCTTTCTTGGTGGAATGGCATATTCACAGCCCATGTAAGGTGTAGTCGGGGACAATGTAGATGGTGTAGAATGTGTAGCTTCTGTTGTTGCTGAGACAGTGCTGACTGTAGTTGAGACAGTGCTGACTGTAGCTGGGGTCGTAGAGGGACATGGTCTGGCTTGTTTCTCAACAATACAACTTGAGTTACAGTAGGAGGTGAAACACCAGCCTGCCCCGTCAGTCTCATTATATATCAAGGAACCTAAACAAAAACATATTATTAGTAATGAATAGATATTAAATGAAGTGAATGAATGCATTATGTAGTCAGAATTTATCATTTTAATGAAGGAAACTATCACTTACCAGCAGGGAAATGTAGATTTTTGTATGTGCAAAAACATAATGTGGTAGGGGTAGGGGTAGTGGTAGGGGTTGTTGTTGGGGTAGTGGTAGGGGTAGTGGTAGGGGTTGTTGTTGGGGTAATGGTAGGGGTTGTGGCTGGGGTAATGGTAGGGGTTGTGGCTGGGGTAATGGTAGGGGTTGTTGTGGGTATCGTTGATTCAGGACCAGTTGTAATTTCCTCTGTTACTTTTATTGTTGTGGATGCAGTTGTTGACGTAGTTGTGGTTGTTGGACTTTCTGTTGTTGTTGTTTGCGTAGTTGTTGTTGGACTTTCTGTTGTTGTTGTTGTTGTTTGGGTAGTTGTTGTTGTTGTTGTTGGGGTAGTTGTTGTTGTTGGGGTAGTTGTTGTTGCTGTTGTTGGGGTAGTTGTTGTTGGACTTTCTGTTGTTGTTGTTGTTGTTGTTGTTGTTTGGGTAGTTGTTGTTGTTGTTGTTGGGGTAGTTGTTGTTGTTGGTGTTGTTGATTCAGGACCAGTTGTAATTTCCTCTGTTGTTTCACTTGTTGTGGAATATGTTGTTGTCTTAGACGTTACTGTGGTTGATGGACTTCCTGTGGTGGTTGTTGTTGTTGTGGTAGTGGTGGTAGGTGTTGTTGATTCTGGACCAGTTGTAACTTCCTCTGTTATTGTCGTTGTTGTGGATGGAGTTGTTGACATAGTTGTGGTTGTTGGACTTTCTGTTGTTGTTGTTGGACGTTCTGTTGTTGTGGTTGTTGTTGGGGTATTTGTTGTTGTTGGACTTTCTGTTGTTGTTATTGTTGTTGGGAGGGTTGTTGATGTTGGACTTTCTTTTGTTGTTGTTGTTGTTGTGATAGTTGTTGTTGTTGTTGTTGGGGTAGTTGTTGTTGTTGAACTTTCTGTTGTTGTTGTTGTTGTTGTTGGGGTAGTTGTTGTTGTTGGACTTTCTGTTGTTGTTGTTGTTGTTGGGAGGGTTGTTGATGTTGGACTTTCTGTTGTTGTTGTTGTTGTTGGGAGGGTTGTTGTTGTTGGACTTTCTGTTGTTGTTGTTGTTGTTGTTGTTGGGGTAGTTGTTGTTGTTGGACTTTCTGTTGTTGTTGTTGTTGTTGTTGGTGGTGGTGTAATGGTTGTTGTGGGTGTTGTTGATTCAGGACCAGTTGTAATTTCCTCTGTTGTTTCGCTTGTTGTGGAATATGTTGTTGTCTCAGACGTTACTGTGGTTGATGGACTTCCTGTGGTGGTTGTTGTTGTTGTGGTAGTGGTAGTAGGTGTTGTTGATTCTGGACCAGTTGTAACTTCCTCTGTTACTTGTGTTGTTGTGGATGGAGTTGTTGACTTAGTTGTGGTTGACGGACTTTCTGGTGTTGTTGTTGGACGTTCTGTTGTTGTTGTTGGGGTAGTAGGTGTTGTTGATTCTGGACCAGTTGTAACTTCCTCTGTTACTTGTGTTGTTGTGGATGGAGTTGTTGACTTAATTATGGTTGTTGGACTTTCTGTTGTTGTTGTGGATGGAGTTGTTGACTTAGTTGTGGTTGATGGACTTTCTGGTGTTGTTGTTGGACTTTCTGTTGTTGTTGTTGTTGGGGTAGTTGTTGTTGGACTTTCTGTGGTGGTTGTTGTTGTTGTTGTTGTTGTTGTAGTAGTTGTTGTTGGGGTAGTGGTACGTGTTGTTGTTGGGGTAGTGGTAGAAGTTGTAATGGTTGTTGTGGGCCATTCTGAGGTGGTAGTTGTCTCATTGCTACAAACATCAACACAACATCTGACTCTGATCTCGTAGTTGTAGCATATTGGTGGGATGCCTTGATCCTTGTTGTGGCATATCAGTCCAACTGAGGGATTGCATTCAACATTTTGACCTAGTTCGGCCAAAGGAACATCGATGTTTTCTTTGGATCTGCATTCTACTTCCTTAGGTTGGCTACAAATATCAATACCAGATTTCCTTATATTTTCTATGGTTTCATAATCTCCTCCTTTTTCTATAGTAGGATAGTGACTGTCAATCCAGCCTGACCAATCACAGACAGTCTTGATCAGGCAGTGTGGAGTAGTAGTGGGTGAAGTGGTTGTTGGTGAAGTAGGAGTTGTTGTGGGGGTAGTGGTAGGGGTTGTTGTGGGGGTAGTGGTAGTGGTTGTTGTGGGGGTAGGGGTAGGGGTTGTTGTGGGGGTAGTGGTAGGGGTTGTTGTGGGGGTAGTGGTAGGGGTTGTTGTGGGGGTAGGAGTTGTTGTGGGGGTAGTGGTAGGAGTTGTTGTGGGGGTAGTGGTAGGAGTTGTTGTGGGGGTAGTGGTAGGGGTTGTTGTGGGGGTAGTGGTAGGGGTTGTTGTGGGGGTAGTGGTAGGGGTTGTTGTGGGGGTAGGGGTAGGGGTTGTTGTGGGGGTAGTGGTAGGGGTTGTTGTGGGGGTAGTGGTAGGAGTTGTTGTGGGGGTAGTGGTAGGGGTTGTTGTGGGGGTAGTGGTAGGGGTTGTTGTGGGGGTAGTGGTAGTGGTTGTTGTGGGGGTAGTGGTAGGGGTTGTTGTGGGGGTAGTGGTAGGGGTTGTTGTGGGGGTAGTGGAAGGGGTTGTGGCTGGGGCAATGGTAGGGGTTGTTGTGGGGGTAGTGGTAGGGGTTGTTGTGGGGGTAGTGGAAGGGGTTGTTGAGGGTGTAATGGTTGTTGTCGTTGTTGTTGATTCTGGACCAGTTGTAATTTCCTCTGTTGTTTCTCTTGTTGTGGAATATTTAGTTGACATAGTTGTTGTGGTTGATGTTGGACTTTCTGTTGTTATTGTTGGACTTTCTGTTGTTGTTGTTGTTGTTGAGGTAATGGTAGGGGTTGTTGTTGGTGTAATGGTAGGGGTTGTTGTTGGGGTAATGGTAGGGGTTGTTGTTGGGGTAATGGTAGGGGTTGTTGTTGGGGTAATGGTAGGGGTTGTGGTTGGGTTTGATGTAGTAGTTTCTTCTGTCTGTATTGTCAAAGTTGAGATTTGCTTTTCAGTTGCTTTTGTGTATGGTGGATTTGTGACAACAGTGAACTCTGTTGTTGTGATAGATGATTTGGTGGTGGCTGTTGTCGTTTCCTCAGAGGTAGTCCTTGTCTGAGTCGTTGTTGTGGTAGTAGTTGGGGGTAGTGGTAGGGGTTGTTGTGGGTGTTGTTGATTCTGGACCAGTTGTAATTTCCCCTGTTGTTTCGCTTGTTGTGGAATATGTTGTTGTCTCAGACGTTACTGTGGTTGATGGACTTCCTGTGGTGGTTGTTGTTGTTTTGGTAGTGGTAGTAGGTGTTGTTGATTCTGGACCAGTTGTAACTTCCTCTGTTACTTGTGTTGTTGTGGATGGAGTTGTTGACTTAATTATGGTTGTTGGACTTTCTGTTGTTGTTGTGGATGGAGTTGTTGACTTAGTTGTGGTTGATGGACTTTCTGATGTTGTTGTTGAACTTTCTGTTGTTGTGGTTGTTGTTGTTGGGGTAGTTGTTGATGTTGGACTTTCTGTTGTTGTTGTTGTTGTTGTTGGGAGGGTTGTTGATGTTGGACTTTCTGTTGTTGTTGGTGGTGTAATGGTTGTTGTGGGTGTTGTTGATTCAGGACCAGTTGTAATTTCCTCTGTTGTTTCGCTTGTTGTGGAATATGTTGTTGTCTCAGACGTTACTGTGGTTGATGGACTTCCTGTGGTGGTTGTTGTTGTTGTGGTAGTGGTAGTAGGTGTTGTTGATTCTGGACCAGTTGTAACTTCCTCTGTTACTTGTGTTGTTGTGGATGGAGTTGTTGACTTAATTATGGTTGTTGGACTTTCTGTTGTTGTTGTGGATGGAGTTGTTGACTTAGTTGTGGTTGATGGACTTTCTGATGTTGTTGTTGGACGTTCTGTTGTTGTTGTTGGGGTAGTAGGTGTTGTTGATTCTGGACCAGTTGTAACTTCCTCTGTTACTTGTGTTGTTGTGGATGGAGTTGTTGACTTAATTATGGTTGTTGGACTTTCTGTTGTTGTTGTGGATGGAGTTGTTGACTTAGTTGTGGTTGATGGACTTTCTGGTGTTGTTGTTGGACTTTCTGTTGTTGTTGTTGGGGTAGTTGTTGTTGTTGTTGGACTTTCTGTGGTGGTTGTTGTTGTTGTTGTTGTTGTTGTTGTTGTTGGGGTAGTAGTTGTTGGACTTTCTGTTGTTGTTGTTGTTGCTGTTGGGGTAGTTGTCGTAGCTGTTGGGGTAGTTGTAGTAGTTTTTGTGGGGGTAGTGGTACGTGTTGTTGTTGGGGTAGTGGTAGAAGTTGTAATGGTTGTTGTGGGCCGTTCTGAGGTGGTAGTTGTCTCATTGCTACAAACATCAACACAACATCTGACTCTGATCTCGTAGTTGTAGCATATTGGTGGGATGCCTTGATCCTTGTTGTGGCATATCAGTCCAACTGAGGGATTGCATTCAACATTTTGACCTAGTTCGGCCAAAGGAACATCGATGTTTTCTTTGGATCTGCATTCTACTTCCTTAGGTTGGCTACAAATATCAATACCAGATTTCCTTATATTTTCTATGGTTTCATAATCTCCTCCTTTTTCTATAGTAGGATAGTGACTGTCAATCCAGCCTGACCAATCACAGACAGTCTTGATCAGGCAGGGTGGAGTAGTAGTGGGTGAAGTGGTTGTTGGTGAAGTAGGAGTTGTTGTGGGGGTAGTGGTAGGGGTTGTTGTGGGGGTAGTGGTAGGGGTTGTTGTGGGGGTAGTGGTAGGGGTTGTTGTGGGGGTAATGGTAGGGGTTGTTGTGGGGGTAGTGGTAGGAGTTGTTGTGGGGGTAGTGGTAGGGGTTGTTGTGGGGGTAGTGGTAGGGGTTGTTGTGGGGGTAGTGGTAGGGGTTGTTGTGGGGGTAGTGGTAGGGGTTGTTGTGGGGGGTAGTGGTAGGAGTTGTTGTGGGGGTAGTGGTAGGAGTTGTTGTGGGGGTAGTGGTAGGGGTTGTTGTGGGGGTAGTGGTAGGGGTTGTTGTGGGGGTAGGGGTAGGGGTTGTTGTGGGGGTAGTGGTAGGGGTTGTTGTGGGGGTAGTGGTAGGGGTTGTTGTGGGGGTAGTGGTAGGGTTGTTGTGGGGGTAGTGGTAGGGGTTGTTGTGGGGGTAGTGGTAGGGGTTGTTGTGGGGGTAGTGGTAGGGGTTGTTGTGGGGGTAGTGGTAGGAGTTGTTGTGGGGGTAGTGGTAGGAGTTGTTGTGGGGGTAGTGGTAGGAGGTTGTTGTGGGGGTAGTGGTAGGGGTTGTTGTGGGGGTAGTGGGTAGGGGTTGTTGTGGGGGTAGTGGTAGGGGTTGTTGTGGGGGTAGGGGTAGGGGTTGTGTGGGGGGGTAGTGGGTAGGGGTTGTTGTGGGGGTAGTGGTAGGGGTTGTTGTGGGGGTAGTGGTAGGGGTTGTTGTGGGGGTAGTGGTAGGGGTTGTTGTGGGGGTAGTGGTAGGGGTTGTTGTGGGGGTAGTGGTAGGGGTTGTTGTGGGGGTAGTGGTAGGGGTTGTTGTGGGGGTAGTGGTAGGGGTTGTTGTGGGGGTAGTGGTAGGGGTTGTTGTGGGGGTAGTGGTAGGGGTTGTTGTGGGGGTAGTGGTAGGGGTGTTGGGGGGTAGTGGTTGTTGTGGGGGTAGTGGTAGGGGTTGTTGTGGGGGTAGTGGTTGTTGTGGGGGTAGTGGTTGTTGTGGGGGTAGTGGTAGTGGTTGTTGTGGGGGTAGGGGTTGTTGTGGGGGTAGTGGTAGGGGTTGTTGTGGGGGTAGTGGTAGGGGTTGTGTAGGTGGTAGGGGTTGTTGTGGGGGTAGCGGTAGGAGTTGAGAAAACAAATACTGTTGTGGTCGGTGCTTGGGTGGATATCTGTTTTGTTGTAACACTTGGTGTAGTTGGTGGAGTTGTGGTGCTGGGACAGTGGTTCATAATCCGGACAATGGTTCCGTTCTCTTTGCAGGTGGCAGTAATACAGGTCTCATCACCGTCAGATGTGTGATATATGGTCGCTCCATACGGGTATGTTCTGCCGTCGTATAAACAATAGCAAGCTGCAATAGGATTTTCACAGGGAACACAAGTTATTATCATGTAATCATCTTGTTATGTTACCTTCTTGGTAATAATGTAGGCTAATGTTTCAGTTTGTAGTGGTTTTCCTTACCTTGGACATCATAGCTGCATCTGACCTTAGTTGATGAGCAACGACTAGAAAAAGAAAGAAGGTTACAGTACCTTTCAAAGTCAAATAAAATATTAAGAGCTGTTTGTTATGAAGTACAAAACAATGTTATATGTTATATTCACAATAAGGAATAAACAGGAGAAATCACAACATGGTTTTAACAGGTCAAATCCCAAGAAGGTATTAACAGGTCAAAACACAATAAAGTTTTAACAGGTCAAAACACAATCTTTGAAAAGCAAAATCAATTGAATGGTAGGAAAACCTCTTTGTAGGGGGACTATTGACATTGCCTTATCTCACCAGAAATACAGGCTACCTTGAACTTATACCAACCATATTAAATCCTATGTAATGTAAATACAGTATCTATGTATATATCAAAATGTTGATCTGAAAACATACCATTTCTGACAATTCTCCTTGGAAGGTATAACCTCTCCCTCGCTGTAATGAGTTCCATCTCCATCGTAGCAACCACAGTCCACGATATGGACACACGTCATGGAACTTTCTTCCAAATAAGGCTTGGCCGAAGGACATTTTGGATAGCAACCTTTAAGATATAAACAGTCCATTTAATCCAGAACACCTGCACAGATTAGATCATCCTCATGGTATCTAGTTCACCAAAGCTGTAATGGATATGATATTTCAATATTTGTATTTCGTTTTCAGTATAAATGGACAAGGGAGGGAATTACATATTTTATACTGTACATTTGTTTAACAACTTGGAATGTAAATTGTCAAAATCAAACGACCAAGCTGTTATGAAGGGCTATTAGTTACCTTCCAGTGCAGGGATCTGACTGGAGCATGTTCCTGAGGGATTCTTGCAGGTCTTCATACATGGATATCCACACGGATTATAATGCCACTCACACTCACCAATAGGGTTGTAGAAATCACAGAACAGAGCTGGTGAAATTAAAAACATGTCACATTTTAACCAGGGTCCCAAAAGAGGATTGATTGAAAAGTTACACGTACAAATCATAAATTAGAATTTTGTCCCTATAGCAAAACAATCCCAGCTATCCATCAATCAATTGTCCCACTCAAAGCAAATGACTCACGGCAGATGTCTGGTGTTCTCCACTTGATACAAGCGCCTGCCTCATTACAGGCCTGGGCGTAGGCTGCTACAGCTGTACAGAAACACTCGCAGTCTCCCCCAGTGTCACAGGCACACGAGTCCCTCACACAGGCATCATGGAATGGCGTGGGGTCCACCTTTTAGGAAGATGCATTAAGCCACCATTTATTTATTCAATGCATTTCTCAGCTTGTTAAACAGACTACAGATGAACTATTGACGATGATTATTATTGGGTTGGATGGTTGACTTTATGTTTTGTTTTCTGTTTCAGTACTACTTTTGATGTTGGCTGTTGTCTTTTATGGTGACTGTGTGGACATTCACATGATAATTGACAAACCAATTTTATTAGAAAGATTGTAATTTTTCCATCATGCAACTCTGCTTGTCATTGTGTGGCCTTATAGAAAACCTGTTAGCCCAAGACTGTGCCACAAAATTATCGGTTGTTATAAATTCCACTGTTATTATGACCCTGAAGCTGTGAGGTAAATTAACTCTTGTTGCTGCCTTAACCAATATTCTTGTACTTGCGCACTTCCACTTTGGCTGCGTTTACACAGGCAGTCCAATTCAGATCTTTTACCAATAATTTTCATATTTAATACCTATCTGATCTTGTCCTTAATGTGTAAACAGCAAACAAAAAACACATGGAATCTGATCTTTTGAGGTCTGATTTATACCACTTCCATATGTGGATCTCAATCCTGATTCAAATCCTATTCTCCATGTGATCTCTGTCTGGATGCTCAGATCTGATGCTTTTGCTCTGTGTTTGTTTTGCACATGACCTGCCATTACCATGACAACCTGCCATTACCATGACAACCTGCCACTACCATGACAACCTGCCAGTACCATGACAACCACCCCAAAATGTAAAGGACAGGAAATGAGCATTGCATCGGTATGCTTCTTCAGAGCCTACAAGAGTGTGAATGAACCAATCTGATATGGGCCACATGTAAAACTAAGCGTGGACAGTCAGAAAAAAATATTGGCTATAAAAAGAAAATCAGTATTAGGTTGTTAGGAAATGTAAATAAGGCCTTTAAGGCCTAGATTCAATCCATGTTATAGTGCGATTGAGCCAACAAATGCAGCGTTTACCATGAATGTGGTCTCCACGAACACGGAAATATAGCTTTTTAAAGGTGGATAGCTGAAAAGGGAATCTAGCCCTTTTAGAGTTGAGCCCTCAGTCTCCTGACTCACATCTCAGGTCCATATTTATATTGCAGATGAACTTTTCTACTACCTATACTGCAGTAACGTGCAGAGAGGTCAGTGGCTGGGTAACAACTGGTTATTATCAAAGCCAGATTTACTCACAAATAAACCTTGATGAAGGCCAAGTTCCTCATACAACAGATAGCTCCAACAACCAGAGTGATTTAGGCTATTAATCCTTAAAAAGAGTATATTGACGCACCTGTGTGTCCATCTAATTAACATCATTAAAAAATCCAGATCACAATCTGTCAATTTAAGCTAGAGATATCAGGTTTTTGCCTGGCCTGCTTCTCAATCCTACATCGGCCTTCCACATCTGCGGTGAACGGTGGCTGAGCTATAGACCACGAGACGTCCCAAAAATCTGTCTTTTCACAGAAACGTCTGTAGCGCCCAAATGGTTTGGCCTAGAAACTGTTATGAAAGGGGAGACTCCTGTGAACAAGATGGTGGAAGAAACCCATACAAACGAATGGAAGTATGGAGGTAGCTTTGTGGCAACAAAAATAAGGGGTTAAATATGTCCCCCCCCAAAAAGTTTATTCCTGAGCTTTCTTAAATCTCCTAGATATTCGACAGATACTTTAAAATCATATTCGTTATGATTTATTTTTGACTGTCTTTTTTGCCATTTATGAATGTGTTGTTACGGCCTGTAGTAGTAAATGCCAAATTCAATATTTTAAATGTTTTCTTTCTCATATATGTATTTTTGAAACATAAAGGGGTCCTAAAATTATAAATGAAATATTTAAATTATCAATGGTATCTTAAACAATTCCATATGTAATCCCCCCCAACTACTTAGACTTTTACGAGAAAATTACAATTTTCACCAAACGTAAATACCAATGTACCCAAGATACATAAGCGATAGCCTCTGTTCAGCTTGTTTTAACCTGCCGACTGCATGTATCTGCTGTACTGTCTATTGAATGAACCTGCTGTACTGTCTATTGAATGTATTGGCTGTAGTCTCTATTGAATGTTTCTGCTGTAGTCTCTATTGAATGTATCTGCTGTACTGTCTATTGAATGTATCTGCTCTACTCTCTATTGAATGTGTAGGTTACGCAAATGAAAGTATTTATACGTGTGTCTTTTTGTCTTGGTTTATATCAGCTGCACTACGTCAACTTCCTAACAACGTCGGTTGGTATGGCAATAAAGTATTGAATCTATATTGAATAGTATCTGCTGTGTACTGTACCTGTGAGTGGCAGGCTGAGAAAACCTTACTGGTGATGATGCTGCAGCGTTTCAGAGACCAGGACTGCCTGTATGATCTTAAAGTGCATGGGTTTTTTATGACATCAGCATTGGGGCAACTGGGTGACACTTTCCAGCTGTTCCCAAACTCCAGAGCTTCAACAACCACTTCCTGGTTTCTGGACGTGAAGTCATTCTTTCCATTACCGTCGTAGTTTCCACACAGACCACACACTCTGCCCTGGAAGAAAATTAAACATTTAAAAAGAATAACTTGAAGTAGCTAATAAAACAATTTAAAAAAATGGTATGCCAATGCAATTGCTAAACAAAGATACAGTGCAATCACTGGTTCAAAATGTCCTATTCTAGTCACTCACCTGGAAGGTAGAGCTGAGTTTGATGAACAGGCTATTCTTCTTATCCCACATGAGGATCAGGCCATTTTCAGCCTCAACAACAACATAGAGACCGATAGAGTGGACCTGGTATGGCACGTCTACCCCTTTCTCTTGTTTGATCACTTTTACAGATTCATCTGCTAGTATGATCTCATTTCTCTGAAAGAAAGATACAGAAAGTGTTCATTGCTAATGTAGACAGGTTTACACTGTGGTGGTGCTGGGTTTATACTGTGGTGGTGCTGGGTTTATACTGTGGTGGTGCTGGGTTTATACTGTGGTGGTGCTGGGTTTACACTGTGGTGGTGCTGGGTTTATACTGTGGTGGTGCTGGGTTTACACTGTGGTGGTGCTGGGTTTACACTGTGGTGGTGCTGGGTTTATACTGTGGTGGTGCTGGGTTTACACTGTGGTGGTGCTGGGTTTACACTGTGGTGGTGCTGGGTTTATACTGTGTTGGTGGTGCTGGGTTTAAACTGTGGTGGTGCTGGGTTTACACTGTGGTGGTGCTGGGTTTATACTGTGGTGGTGCTGGGTTTACACTGTGGTGGTGCTGGGTTTACACTGTGGTGGTGCTGGGTTTATACTGTGGTGGTGCTGGGTTTATACTGTGGTGGTGCTGGGTTTACACTGTGGTGGTGCTGGGCTTATACTGTGGTGGTGCTGGGTTTATACTGTGGTGGTGCTGGGTTTATACTGTGGTGGTGCTGGGATTTACACTATCCAGGGTTACACTGTGGTGGTGCTGGGATTTACATTATCCAGGGTTACACTATGGTGGTGCTGGGCTTATACTGTGGTGGTGCTGGGTTTATACTGTGGTGGTGCTGGGATTTACACTATCCAGGGTTACACTGTGGTGGTGATGGGTTTTACACTATTCAGTTTGTACAGATACCACATGACGATTTGAAATTCTACTGTCCAAATACATAGCTAACCCTAACCCAAATACATAGCTAACCCTAACCCTAATACATAGCTAACCCTAACCCAAATACATAGCTAACCCTAACACTAATACATAGCTAACACTAACCCAAATACATAGCTAACCCTAACCCTAATACATAGCTAACCCTAACAATAACCCTAATACATAGCTAGCCCTAACCCTAATAAATAGCTAACACTAACCCACAATACATAGCTAACCCTAACCCTAATACATAGCTAACCCTAAACCAAATACATAGCTAACCCTAACCCTAATACATAACTAACACTAGCCCAAAATACATAGCTAACCCTAACCCTAATACATAGCTAACACTAGCCCAAAATACATAGCTAACCCTAACCCAAATACATAGCTAACCCTAACCCAAATACATAGCTAACCCTAACCCTAATACATAGCTAATACTAACCCTAATACATAGCTAACCTTAACCCAAATACATAGCTAACATTAACCCTAATACAAAGCTAACCCTAACCCTAACCCAAATACATAGCTAACCCTAACTCAGATACATAGCTAACCCTAACCCAGTTACATACCTAACCCTAACCCTAATACATAGCTAACCCTAACCCTAATACATAGCTAACCCTAACTCAAATATATAGCTAACCCTAACCCAGTTACATAGCTAACCCTAACCCAAATACATAGCTAACCCTAACCCTAACCCAAATACATAGCTAACCCTAACTCAGATACATAGCTAACCCTAACCCTAATACATAGCTAACCCTAACCCTAACCCAAATACATAGCTAACCCTAACCCTAATACATAGCTAACACTAACCCTAATACATAGCTAATCCTAACCTGAATACATAGCTAACACTAACCCTAATACATAGCTAACCCTAGCCCTAATACATAGCTAACCCTAACCCTAACCCAAATACATAGCTAACCATAACCCTAATACATAGCTAACCCTAAACCAAATACATAGCTAACCCTAACCCTAATACATAGCTAACACTAACCAAAAAACATAGCTCACCCTAATACATAGCTAACCCTAACCCTAATACATAGCTAACCCTAAGCCTAAACCAAATACATAGCTAACCCTAACCCTAATACATAGCTAACCCTAACCCTAATACATAGCTAACACTAACCCTAATACATAGCTAACCCGAAGCTTATACATAGCCAAACCTAACCCAAATACATAGCTAACACTAACCCAAATACATAGTTAACCCTAACGCTAATACATAGCTAACCCTTACCCTAATACATAGCTAACCCTAACCCAAATACATAGCTAACCATAACCCAAATACATAGCTAACACTAACCCTAATACATAGCTAACACTAACCCAAATACATAGCTAACCCTAACCCTAATACATAGCTAACCCTAACAATAACCCTGATACATAGCTAACCCTAACCCTAATACATAGCTAACACTAACCCACAATACATAGCTAACCCTAACCCTAATACATAGCTAACCCTAACCCTAATACATAGCTAACCCTAACCCTAATACATAGCTAACACTAGCCCAAATTACATAGCTAACCCTAACCCAAATACATATCTAACCCTAACACAAATACATAGCTAACCCTAACCCTAATACAAAGCTAATACTAACCCTAATACATAGCTAACCTTAACCCAAATACATAGCTAACATTAACCCTAATACAAAAATAACCCTAACCCTAACCCAAATACATAGCTAACACTAACCCAAATACATAGCTAACCCTAACCCTAATACATAGCTAACCCTAACAATAACCCTGATACATAGCTAACCCTAACCCTAATACATAGCTAACACTAACCCACAATACATAGCTAACCCTAACCCTAATACATAGCTAACCCTAACCCTAATACATAGCTAACCCTAACTCAAATACATAGCTAACCCTAACCCAGTTACATAGCTAACCCTAACCCAAATACATAGCTAACCCTAACCCTAACCCAAATACATAGCTAACCCTAACTCAGATACATAGCTAACCCTAACCCTAATACATAGCTAACCCTAACCCTAACACATCGCTAACCCTAACCCTAATACATAGCTAACCCTAACCCTAACCCAAATACATAGCTAACCCTAACCCTAATACATAGCTAACCGTTACCCAAATACATAGCTAACCCTAACCCTAATACAGAGCTAACCCTAATACATAGCTAACCCTAATACATAGCTAACCCTAACCCTAATACATAGCTAACCCTAATACATAGCTAACCCTAATACATAGCTAACCCTAACCCAAATACATAGCTAACCCTAATACATAGCTAACCCTAACCCAAATACATAGCTAACCCTAATACATAGCTAACCCTAATACATAGCTAACCCTAGCCCTAATACATAGCTAACCCTAACCCTAATACATAGCTAACCCTAACCCTAATACATAGCTAACCCTAATACATAGGGGTGATGTTTGTGCTGCTATCAAATCTGCCCGACAAGAATTCTAAGCAGACACTCCGTCAGACAGCCCTGTCAATCTGCTAACAAAACGTATGGGGGGACGAGATAAGTGCATCCAGAGTTCAGCATGCAATTCCCATCACAGTCACCGGTGTCGACATTGTATCAAATGTCCAGACTTGTCCATTGTACCTTTAATGTATTTATGAAGCCGTTTATAAACAGTAGTTCCTACCCCCAAGAAGAGCTTGATGGTCTTGGAACAGGTGGTGCCGGTGGTTCCACAGGGAATGTTCTCTGTGATCACTCTAAAGGTACCGTTTGGATTGTTGCTGCAGTAGTCCTGCAGGATGTATTAAAATACACAGTCAGAAAACCTTGGCCTCTTAGTTGTCTTTACTTCATCTTAATCATAAATAGAAAATTTGTGCATCATACATAAAGTAGGGGTTTTATTAAAATACAAATAAAATCAGAAATACAAATGATTAATGCCCTACCTGAGTAAGAGTGTATTCACAATCTCCATTGAAAGTGAACCTTTTCTCATCAAAAGTGATGAAATGCCCATCTCCATATATGGCACACATCCCATCACACTCCTTATTGGTACACTGCCATTTTCTGCCTTCGCAGGTGCTACAATGATGCAAACATAATCACATGGCAAGATTTTAGAGGGAAGCATTTGACATATCCAAAGAAGAAGAAGAAGAGTGATAGAAGTTGATTTTACCAGGTGTTGCAGTCTACTTTGAGCACATGTCCAGGTTGGTAGTAGACTCCATTGTGAGAACAGGGACATAGGTCTTCCTTGATGCATCCTCCGTTTCCATCAGACAGCAGACCATCAGGACATACACAGCCCGACACACACTCTGAACTGATCTATAACACACAATGAAATAGGGAAGGACTGACATGAATTTAAGTTGGGCATTATGTGCCTGTATGTCCCTCCACCCTCCAGGGTATAATATGTGGACATTATGTGCCTGTATGTCCCTCCACCCTCCAGGGTATAATATGTGGACATTATGTGCCTGTATGTCCCTCCACCCTCCAGGGTATAAGATGTGGATATTATGTGTCTGTATGTCCCTCCACCCTCCAGGGTATAAGATGAAAGTTTGGATCCTGGGCATAGCTATGTCTAAGGTAATAAATCATTTGATCAATCTGACACTGTGTAAAAATAACATTGTCCTTGTATGTTTTTATTGACGTGTTGTAAGGTATGTTTTTATTAACATGTTGTAAGGCATGTTTTTATTAACGTGTTGTAAGGCATGTTTTTATTGACATGTTGTAAGGCATGTTTTTATTAACGTGTTGTAAGGCATGTTTTTATTAACGTGTTGTAAGGCATGTTTTTATTAACGTGTTGTAAGGCATGTTTTTATTAACGTGTTGTAATGCATGTTATTATTAACGTGTTGTAAGGCATGTTTTTATTAACGTGTTGTAAGGCATGTTTTTATTAACCTGTCTGGGCTAGGTGGCAGTATTTTCACGGCCGGATGAAAAACGTACGCAATTTAAACAGGTTAGTACTCTGGCCCAGGAACTAGAATATGCATATTATTAGTAGATTTGGATAGAAAACACTCTGAAGTTTCTAAAACTGTTTGAATGGTGTCTGTGAGTATAACAGAACGCATATGGCAGGCAAAAACCTGAGAAAAATTCAAGCAGGAAGTGGAAAGTCTGAGAATTGTAGATCTTCTTTTGATTCTCTATCAACACCCCACAGGCATGTTTTAATTAACGTGTTGTAAGGCATGTTTTAATTAACATGAAGTAAGGCATGTTTTTATTGACGTGTTGTAAGGCATGTTTTTATTAATGTGTTGTAAGGCATGTTTTAATTAACATGTAGTAAGGCATGTTTTTATTAACGTGTTGTAAGGCATGTTTTTATTAACGTGTTGTAAGGCATGTTTTTATTGACGTGTTGTAAGGCATGTTTTTATTAACGTGTTGTAAGGCATGTTTTTATTAACGTGTTGTAAGGCATGTTTTTATTAACGTGTTGTAATGCATGTTTTTATTAACGTGTTGTAAGGCATGTTTTTATTAACGTGTTGTAAGGCATGTTTTTATTGACGTGTTGTAAGGCATGTTTTTATTAACGTGTTGTAAGGCATGTTTTCATTGACGTGTTGTAAGGCATGTTTTTATTAACGTGTTGTAAGGCATGTTTTTATTAACGTGTTGTAATGCATGTTTTTATTAAAATGTTGTAAGGCATGTTTTTATTAACATGTTGTAAGGCCTGTTTTTATTAAAACGTGTTGTAAGGCATGTTTTTATTAGCATGTTGTAAGGCATGTTTTTATTAACGTGTTGTAAGGCATGTTTTCATTAACATGTTGTAAGGCATGTTTTTATTAACATGTTGTAAGGCATGTTTTTATTAGCATGTTGTAAGGCATGTTTTTATTAACGTGTTGTAAGGCATGTTTTCATTAACGTGTTGTAAGGCATGTTTTTATTGACGTGTTGTAAGGAATGTTTTTATTAACGTGTTGTAAGGCATGTTTTTATTAGCATGTTGTAAGGCATGTTTTTAACGTGTTGTAAGGCATGTCCCATTTGTAGACTTACACAGTGACTGTCTAGTGTTTGACAGCTCTTCTGACACTCTGAGCCCTTGGCTCCGGGCCCTGCACTTGAACAGTTGAAGAAACCCATTGGTTCTTCACAGGCTGTAGGGAACAAAAGTAGGCTTTATAGGTTTGTAGGGACTAAAGTACAGAGTCTTGGTTGTGAAGTGATTTGCTGTATTTGGCAAATAAAGATGTTTTCTGAATTTCAGAGTACTCACATAATTGTTTTGGTTCTCCAGCACAGCTTAATTTCCCTTGTCTGCAAGAGCTGGGTGGTTAAGAGGGATACAAGAGGAGGGGGTTAAGCATGGTTTAACATGCCTCTTGAAGTAAACCAAGACTTCAGAAGAAGACAGTCGATTTCTAAATATTTTAGTAGATCCACAACAGAGAAAACCATCAGAGTTTCAGAGATTTTCTTTCACATGCCAACCAAGTCCTCACCAAGTAACCCCATAGATCCTTGTGACCTCTCCAGGGGGTACTACTGTGCCTCCATGGTAGCAGGAGCAGCGTGAGGCAGGGACACACTCTCCCTGGTCGTTCAGGTAGGTTCCCTCGGCACAGCCACAGCCGTCCACAGACACATGGTCTAACTGTTCAATTAAATTAAAAATGTTTTATCCATGATGGGAAATTACTTTGGGCTTGCCTCCAACAACAACATCCACAACAACAAGAAGATAAAAGACAACAACAACAACAACAACAACAACAACAACAAAGACAACAACAACATCCACAACAACAAGAAGATACAAGACAACAACAACAACAACAAAGACAACAACAACATCCACAACAACAAGAAGATACAAGACAACAACAACAACAACAAAGACAACTACAACATACGCAACAACAACAAAACAGCAACAACAAGAAAACGACAACAAGACATTAATAAAATGAATAATAATAACAATAATAATATTAAATAAATAATATTAATAGAAATGAGATGTCCATGTAAATGTACCTGGCAGGTAAAGTCTGGCTGGCTCAGTGAACGACAGGTGCGGTCACAGCTGGTCATGGTGTAGTCATAGACCATCGTGTCAGGGCAGCTAGAGGAGTACTTCCCTGTGGAAAACAGTATGGTGATTCAACATTTAATTTACATGTTTGGGGTTTCTTGTTTTTAAATAAGAGGGTAAACCCTGAACACCGTGGGTTAATAGGAGGGTAAACCCTGAACACCATGGGTAAATAGGAGGGTAAACCCTGAACACCGTGGGTAAATAGGAGGGTAGACCCTGGACACCATGGGTAAATAGGAGGGTAAACCCTGGACACCGTGGGTAAATAGGAGGGAAAACCCTGGACACTGTGGGTAAATAGGAGGGTAAACCCTGGACACCGTGGGTAAATAGGAGGGTAAACCCTGGGCACTGTGGGTAAATAGGAGGTTAAACCCTGGACACCGTGGGTAAATAGGAGGGCAAACCCTGGACACCGTGGGTAAATAGGAGGGTAAACCCTGGATACCGTGGGTTAATAGGAGGGTAAACCCTGGACACCGTGGGTTAATAGGAGGGTAAACCCTGGACACCGTGGGTTAATAGGAGGGTAAACCCTGAACACCGTGGGTTAATAGGAGGGGAAACCCTGGACACCGTGGGTAAATAGGAGGGTAAACCCTGGAGACTGTGGGTTAATAGAAGGGGAAACCCTTCTTTAATTAATAAATAAATAATTAAATTCAGTGTCTCTGATGTTTATCTTACCACAGGTGGTGTTTCTCCATCCACTGAGCAGGACGCCTGCAGCAGCACATGCATGGACGTAGGAGGAGACCGCAGCACACATGCACTCCTCACTCCTCTCACAGTTACAGCTGTCATATAGGCAGATCTATAGGGAGAGAAGAAGAAACAGAAGAAGAAGAAGGTTCAGTTATGAGATGTGTTAATGAAGAAAACTACTGTTTTCTGAAATCACACACAAGCACAGGACAATAGTATTATAGAAATCTGATTAGATGTTTTGAGATAAATTAAATTAATATTATATCATTTTGATATAGAACTTCTTAAATGATTGTTTAAAAATATATATATTCTTAGAGCTTTGGGATAACTCTGTAGTTAAAGAGCATTTGACAAATTAAAATCATCATACTTACTTCCTTGTAGTAATTTGGGTCGATCTCAGTGTGGCATTGGGAAAATATTCCTGCACGATCTGACAGCATCGAGCACCAGTGCTTGGCATATCTCTCTGTAAAACATTTTAGCAACATTTCACAAAGTACAAAGAGTTTTTATCTAGGCTTTACTGTGCATCTCAGTAGACATACGCAAGTGTAATCTCCAATAAGTATTCCAAGGCTCTGATAAAGGCTCTCTATGCCGAAACATTATGAAACAATTTAAATGGTTAGTTAGAAAATAAACTCAGATCTATGAACAGAGTGATCCTTTTTCTGTGACTATTTGGATAGAAAACACTGACGTTTCTAAAACTGTTTGAATGATGTCTGTGAGTATAACAGAACTCATATAGCAGGCAAAAACCTGAGAAAAATCCAACCAGGAAGTGTGGAAATCTGAGGCTTGTGGTTTTTCAAGTGATTCCCTATCCAGTACACAGTGACTTAGGGTTCATTTTGTACTTCCTAAGGCTTCCACTAGATGTCAACAGTCTTTAGAACGTTGTTTCATGCTTCTACTGTGAATATGGAGCGAACAAGAGGGCCTGGAGTCAGATGAGCGAGAAATGACATGAGCTCAGAGGTGCACGCTCACGTGAGTGTGAGCTGTGTTCCTTTTCTTTTCTGAAGACATTGGAATTGTCCGGTTGTAATATTACTAAAGATTTATGTTAAAAACGTCCTAAAGATTGATGCTATACATCGTTTGAAATATTTCTACGAATGTAAATAGAACTTTTTTGGACTTTTCGTCGTAACATTATCGCGCGCTTCCTGCATTTGGAGTAGTGGACTGAACACGCGAACAAAAAAGAGGGATTTGGACATAAATGATGGACTTTATTGAACAAAACAAACATTTATTGTGGACATGGGATTCCTGGGAGTGCATTCTGATGAAGATCATCAAAGGTAAGTGAATATTTATAATATTTATAAGTTTTATTGACTCCACAAAATGACGAGTTTGGTTTTGTGTCTGAACGCTGTACTCAGATTATTGCAAAGTGTGCTTTTGCTGTAAAGTTTTTTTGAAATCTGACACAGCGGTTGCATTAAGGAGAAGTGTATCTATAATTCTTTGAATGACAGTTTAATATTTTATCAACGTTTATGATGAGTATTTCTGTAAATTGATGTGCTCATTCATCGGAAGTTTTGGGAGGCAAAACATTTCTGAACATTACACGCCAATGTAAAATGGGGTTTTTGGATATAAATATGAACTTTATCGAGCAAAACATACATGTATTGTGTAACATGAAGTCCTATAAGTGCCATCTGATGAAGATCATCAAAGGTTAGTGATTAATTTTAGCTGTATTTCTGGTTTTTGTGACGCCTCTCCTTGCTTGGAAAATGGCTGTGTGGTTTTTCTTGTCAAGGTGATGTCCTAACATAATCTAATGCTATGCTTTCGCCGTAAAGCCTTTTTGAAATCAGACACTGTGGTTGGATTAACGAGAACATTATCTTTAAAATTGTGTATAGTACTTGTATGTGTGAGAAAATTGAATGATGAGATTTTTGTTGTTTTGAATTTGGCGCCCTGCTATTTCACTGGCTGTTGAATAGTGTGTCCCGCAGGTGGGACGGTCACGTCCCACATACCCCAGAGAGGTTATAAAGAGGTTGAAGGAGTACCATTCTCTACACTCAGACTGCATGGGATCTCAAAGCTCTGTGTCACATCAGGACAGCTTGCTTTGTTCTTCCACGTGTTGGCGAATGTCACAGCGGTTCCTTCCACCAGTCCATTGATGGTTCTGAAGTCATCAGCTTGGACGCTGTTAAAGTCTCCGCAAAGACCTGGATAAGAGATACAAAACATTATAACAGGTGGTTTGAACTAACATTGACTGAAGATGCAATGCATCAAGTATCATTAGTTTATTAATAATTGTTTCAGGTGAGGTCTGACCGAACCCCTCAAACAAGTGGTATAGTGACACACGTTACAATAACAATAGTTTGATAACCAATCAGCTTTTATAATAATAATAATGCATGAGATTATTATTATAGACCCAAAAACGCTTATCTTTTCACAAAGACGTTAAATGAACAGAGAGAAACATACCCTGGGTTTTTTCTTTGTGTGAACTGCTAGCTACGATGTAGACCTGCATTATAGGTGTTATCTGCACCTCTAGTCGGAGCCCATAAGAGGTATGCACGACGATGTAGAACGTAGAGGGCTGAAAGATCTTTACATCCGCTGTGGAAAATATACACAAGTTCTAGTCACAATCTAGTTTAGCATGAACTTTTAGCTCCCACTTCCCTATTGTGGGATGCTTATGGTGTTACATGCTGCTAGACAAGGAAAGAAAGACGATAAAAAGAGACAACTTCTGGTACAGTACGTTCTGCAGGGGAAGGGTTACAAACATACGTTTATACTGATTAATAACTACAAAAAAATAGACAGATATCACATTTCTGTATCCCTTTTCTCAAGCAGCCATCAATCAGTCACTCACCCATGAAAAGCGGCAACTGAGAAAACATCTTGTCGACAAAAACCCTTCCACTGGCCTCGATGACGATAATCTGCAAGTGACAAATTACAACTTGAATAAAAACGACTCCCCAGGTGATAAGGAGTGTGGAACACGGTTGGAGTCAATTCCAGTCAATTCAGAGAGTAAACCTAATTCCAATTCCAAATGTTCCTCACTGAAAAAACAATGAAGAGCATTGGAATTGGAATTTCAGTGGACTGCCTGAACTGACTGGAATTTAAATGGAATTTACTCCAACCCTGAAGTGGTGATACGAGTCACTGACAGCAGCAGAAGTCTCAACATTGAGTTTTTTTCCCCTGAACATATACAACATGGTTTGATGTTGATATATTTTAATATGACACTATCAGGTGGGTGTGTCACTGCAGAAAGGCTAACTTACCATGGACTCTGGAGTCACCAGGGTTACAGATCTTAGGCAGGTCTCAATGTCTGTCTTCCCACATTTCACTATGTCACCCAGGACTGTGAAAGCAGTCTTGTTGGTTTGCTGGGGACAATTGGTACACGGTATGACAGAAAAAGTTATGGAATGATAGTAAAGTTAAGGCATGACAGTAAGGATAAGGGAACACGTTTTTTGTAACACACTACTTACTACTTGCCTACTTTCGGTTCTAGGGAATTACAGTTCCTTCAGGAAGTATTCACACCCCTTTACTTATTCCACATGTTGTTGTGTTACAGCCTGAATTTAAAATGTATTAAATATATGTTTTTTCACACAATACCCAATAATGACAAAGTGAAAACATGTTTTTAGAAACTTTTGCTAATTTATTGAAAATGAAATACAGAAATATCTTATTTACATTAGTATTCATCCCCTGAGTCAATACATGTTAGAATCACCTTTGGCGGTGATTACAGCTGTGTGTGTTTCTGGGTAAGTTTCTAAGAGATTTGCACTCCTGGATTGTACACTATTTGCAATTATTTATTTTTGTACATTCTTCAAGCTCTGTCAAGTTGGATGTTGATCATTGATAGACAGCGATTTTCAAGTCTTGCCATAGATTTTAAAACTGATTTATGTTCAAACTGTAACTAGGCCACTCAGGAACATTCAATATCATCTTGGTAAGCAACTCCAGTGTATACTTGGCCTTGTGTTTTAGGTTATCGTCCAACTGAATGGTGAATTTGTCTCCCAGTGTCTGATGGAAAGCAGACTGAACTAGGTTTCCTCTAGGATTTTGTCTGTGCTTAACTCCATTCTGTTTATCTTTTATCCTGAAAAACTCCCCAGTCTTTAACGATTACAAGCATACTCATAACATGAAGCAGCCATAACATGATGCAGCCACCACAATGCTTGAAAATATGAAGAGTGGTACTCAGTAATGTCTTGTATTGTATTTGTGTCACGTCCTGACCAGTATATGGGGTTATTTGTTAATGTAGTTTGGTCAGGACGTGGCAGGGGGTGTTTGTTTAGAGTGTTTCGGGGTTTGTTGGGCTATGTTCGTATTTAAGAGGGGTGTTTGTTTAGAGTGTTTCCGGGTTTGTTGGGCTATGTTCTTTGTTAGTCTATTTCTATGTTAGTTCTAGTATGTCTATTTCTATGTGATGTTTATTGGGTGGACCTTCAATAGGAGGCAGCTGCTCCTCGTTGCTTCTAATTGAAGGTCCTATTTAAGAGGGGTGTGGGTAGTTGTTCCTTGTTTAGTGTTTGTTACACAACAAAATGTGGAAAATTTCAAGGAGTGTAAATACCTTCTGAAGGCACTGTACATTATGATTGAACTTGATTGAAAAGTCTGATGTTATTTATGAGATTAATATGGATAGTGATAGCAATGGTATCTATAAGCACCTCCAATGCAAGTGGCTGCCAGCTGTCAGCCGCAACCGATGCTTGATGTGGCCCGTTCGTGGGCCAGTACATGTTCGCTAGCGAGTTAGGAGTTAAGTCTACTAAACATACAGTACGTGTCAGCATGGAGTCATATTACTGCCAACTGACATGGAATCTGAATTGAATCACTGTGAATTTGTATGAAAAAAATCACATTTTTATTCAGTATTTCTCCATACAGTAGGTTAGATCCCTACCTTGGACAGGACATATGAGCAGTCTCCATGGAAGGTGTAGGTTTTCCCATCGTAGGTGGTGATGTGGGAACCTCCCACTATGGAGCAGGTAGCTGGGCAATCTAGATCCACACAACTCCACTGGCCTTGGATACAGGTACTAACGGAGAGAGACAGTCAGTTTAGCTTCAACACACCTGGCTCAACACATCCAGTTTAGCCTCAACACATCCAGCTCAACACAGCCAGTTTAGCCTCAACACATCCAGCTCAACACAGTCAGTTTAGCTTCAACACATCCAGCTCATCACAATGCAGCTCTCAACACATCCAGTTTAGCTTCAACACATCCAGCTCAACACATCCACCTCAACACACACAATCATTCAGTGTATATAAACACAATGCAGCTCTTACCATTCATGGCATGTTCTTGAGAATGATTGTCCAGGCTGGTAAGATTGTCCGTTGTGGAGACAAGAGCACTGGTTCACAGCTACACAGCCTTTATGAGTGATGTCATCAAACACAGTTCCTATGAGAAAGGCATTCAACACATTTAGTCACCTGATCCCGTAAATTACATTCAATACATTACATTTAGTCACCTGATCCCATGAATTACATTTAATACATTACATTTAGTCATCTGATCCCATAAATTACATTAAATATATTTAGTCACCTGATCCCATAAATGACATTCAATGAATTTAGTACTTCCTTATCTCATAAAATACATTGATCCATGTAGTTCAGTATATTAATTACTACGGGACATCTGTTGCAGAACTTTTGTCAAATAATGAAATCTCCAGTCCTACAATAAGGCTACTCTTCCAATCTATGTAACCTTTAACCTGTTACTGGTTTAAATGGCCACAAACTGATATCAGGGTTTTATACAGCCTTCCTGGTTTAAATAGCCACATAACTGATATCAGGGTTTTATACAGCCTTCCTGGTTTAAAGAGCCACATAAGTGATATCAGGGTTTTATACAGTCTTCCTGGTTTAAATAGCCACATAACTGATATCAGGGTTTATACAGCCTTCCTGGTTTAAATAGCCACATAACCATTATGAGTTTTAATACAGTCTTCCTGGTTTAAAATCCAGGGATGTGGACTCCAGTCATGTTGCAACTTGAGACTTGACAAAAAGTAAAACACTTCCCACTATACTTTGACTTGAGCTAATTTAACTTGGACTTGAGCTGTATGACTCGATTTGTCATCTTGCACATGTAAACCTGTCTGGGGGGGGGGGGGGGGTGCAGTTTGTAAAATGTGGGGCCAAAATCACTGAACTTTACTTGGTACTTACCCACTATTACTTGGGACTTGACTCTTAACTCGAAAAATAAGACTTGAGACTTGCTTAGGACTTGAAAAATTGAGACTTGGTTTCATCTCTGTTAAAATCAGTGAGTGTGCAGTACCGGCAGAGCAGAACCTCCGTCGGTGAGATTGCATTTGTTTATTTTTAATGCAACTTTAAAATAGTTACACAGCTGACATATGATGTTGTACTCAGCTACTTTAAAACAGTTACACAGCTGACATTTAATGTTGTACTCAGCTACTTTAAAATAGTTACACAGCTGACATATGATGTTGTACTCAGCTACTTTAAAATAGTTACACAGCTGATATTTAATGTTGTACTCAGCTACTTTAAAATAGTTACATAGCTGACATATAATGTTGTACTCAGCTACTTTAAAATAGTTACATAGCTGACATTTAATGTTGTACTCAGCTACTTTAAAATAGTTACACAGCTGACATTTAATGTTGTACTCAGCTACTTTAAAATAGTTACATAGCTGACATATAATGTTGTACTCAGCTACTTTAAAATAGTTACATAGCTGACATTTAATGTTGTACTCAGCTACTTTAAAATAGTTACACAGCTGACATATAATGTTGTACTCAGCTACTTTAAAATAGTTACACAGCTGACATTTAATGTTGTGTTCAGCTACTTTAAAATAGTTACACAGCTGACATATAATGTTGAATTCAGCTACTTTAAAATAGTTACATAGCTGACATATGATGTTGTACTCAGCTACTTTAAAATAGTTACACAGCTGACATATAATGTTGTGTCCAGCTACTTTAAAATAGTTACATAGCTGACATATAATGTTGTATTCAGTAAATTAGTGCATGTACCAGCAGGGCAGAAGCATCCGTCGGTGCAGTGTTCCTCACAATGCTGGTTCCTCTTTGGGTTGGAGCAGGTATCAGTGCAGGGACTACCACACTCCTGGTACTGCATGCTTAAAGGACACGTCTTCACTGCTCAACACAGACAAATAACCCTGGTCACAAATCTGTTTCTGAGTCTTCATTATTTCACATTTTCACATATTCTTCTATTGAAATCATTGGAAGACTAAGTGAAAATTAGAATTTGCTCCTCAGTTTTCAGTCACATAAATGTAAATACTAGCATGTCAAAGAAGAAGACACTATAGGTTACCTAAGGCAAAGCATTATTGCATGTCAAAAGTGTTTACTTTGAGTTACAACAAAGCTCTGGCTGAGGATTTTTTTCCCCTCCCACATCAAAACTACCAACAGAGAAATACAAACAAACAATCCAAAATAAAAACAAAAAGGATAAAAAAAAAAGATTCCCTTACTGCAGAACTGGTCGGTCTTCCACTCTTGGGGTTTCCCCCCTGCGTGAGCACACTGGCGGGAGTACTCTGACATGGTGGGGCAGGCGCAGGCACTGCTGCTGCTGTTGCCACAGTGACACATGTCTTCTGCACAGGCCTTGATGAAGGAGTCTGTGGCAATCAGGTCCTTACAGCTACTGAAGGCAAGACTGGTGAGAAGCTGCTCACAAAGTTCGGTCTGAAAGGATGAAGAACAAGAAGAATTACTAAAGACAACATAGAGGGATTATGTATTGATCAAATGTCAGCCATGATGATGTTGATATTTTAAACTAACAGTCATGTTTAAATGTAATGAATTAGAAATCTTAAATGTTCAGCTCAGATCTAGGCTTGTAAATACCTGTTCTTCACACTGCTCAGTGTGACCAGGGATTTCTGTACAGGTCTCTGTTGGGCCATTCATCTTCCAAATATCACCATAGTCGATTGTCTTCAGATGATCATCTGTAAGAAAATAAACATAGTTTTATCTTACCTGTTATTTCCCCTAACAAACAGTCTCTGTCATCATGTGTTTTGTGTTTTTGATAACCCTTTCTTAAAATGGTACCTTGAAAAATACTTTATAACCCCTTCCTAACCCATAGATTGAACCTATACATTCATAAACAGAACAGGAGCGTAATCCGCCCCTCTAAGACATTTGGTGATTTTGTTTACCATTCCTAATGAACTCGTTGTAAATCTGGACTCCGTTGAAGTCTCCACACAGCCCACAAGTCTGATTCTGGAACTTTGAGTCCAGCTCCACCTATAAAACCAATGGAAGATAACTGAGGGTTAATGCATCGCAAATATGTACATTTCACATACAGCTAGCTGGCCATGCAGCTACAGCAGTTTATATGTACTGAAATTTCACATGCTTCATCTGTTCTAGCCTGGGTACCAGTCTGTTTATGCTAACATTCCAATCCTGGTTCTAGCCTGGGTACCAGTCTGTTTATGCTAACATTCCACTACTTGTTCTAGCCTGGGTACCATTCTGTTTATGCTAACATTCCACTCCTTGTTCTAGCCTGGGTACCAGTCTGTTTATGCTAACATTCCACTACTTGTTCTAGCCTGGGTACCAGTCTCTTTATGCTAACATTCCAATCCTGGTTCTAGCCTGGGTACCAGTCTGTTTATGCTAACATTCCACTACTTGTTCTAGCCTGGGTACCATTCTGTTTATGCTAACATTCCACTCCTTGTTCTAGCCTGGGTACCAGTCTGTTTATGCTAACATTCCACTCCTTGTTCTAGCCTGGGTACCAGTCTCTTTATGCTAACATTCCACTCCTTGTTCTAGCCTGGGTACCAGTCTGTTTATGCTAACATTCCACTCCTTGTTCTAGCCTGGGTACCAGTCTGTTTATGCTAACATTCCACTTCTTGTTCTAGCCTGGGTACCAGTCTGTTTATGCTAACATTCCACTCCTTGTTCTAGCCTGGGTACCAGTCTGTTTATGCTAACATTCCACTACTTGTACCTGTGTTACAAGCATTTCGCTACTTCCACAATAATATCTGTTAAATATGTGTATGCGACCAGTAGGATTTGATTTGATATACCTATGTTTGGCATATGATGCTGAGTACAAGGAGTGGGATGTGAGCACAAAACAGGCATTGTGTTTCAGGTTAGGTATGTACAGATAGAATCAACACAGAGCATTAGGCTACCTAAAACAAATACAAATGTGTGCCCAGGACTTTGCTAATATTGTTTAATGTTTAATGTATTGTATACCCAAGTGGTTATTCATTAAAGTGAATTATGTGGATTAGGGATCATGTCTACAATATATCTACAATAGGAAACCTGTTTCACTGTAGTTTTATTCTGGTCTGACATGAAACGGATAGGATCTAACAACAATACCAAATACATTCACTGTATGAATCTTCCCAACTATTTGTTTCTCCGTTTTAATAATCAGGATTCTACTTTTTGTTGGTTTGTGTTCTATAAACATCTGAAAGGGGAGGTGTCTTACAATCCCCTCTGTTTTTACCTCTCCTGTACATGCACTCTTCCCTTTAAAACCTTTTAAACTCTCATCATGTTGTTAAAACCTTTTAAACTCTCATCATGTTGTTAAAACCTTTTAAACTCTCATCATGTTGTTAAAACCTTTTAAACTCTCATCATGTTGTTAAAACCTTTTAAACTCTCATCATGTTGTTAAAACCTTTTAAACTCTCATCATGTTGTTAAAACCTTTTAAACTCTCATCATTTGTTAAAACCTTTTAAACTCTCATCATTTGTTAAAACCTTTTAAACTCTCATCATGTTTTGTATTTTCTTGCGTGCATTTAGAATAATAATAAAATGAAGCATCATATTCATGATGTTTTCCTCATTAAATTGAATGTGAGTTGTCTGAAAACTGGTCTGTCTGCTGTGCAAATATGTTTCAGTCTGAGGTTATGATGTTTGAGTACACTGGGATTATTTACATACACACGAAGGGGAACGATGATACCTACAGTATTTACTCACAACAATGTCAATAGATATTGAGACAATATCGTGACTTCTGATCTAATCACACTCTGGAACTGATTAAACTAATACGTTCTTCCATACTGTTCCCACCAAATGGCACCCTATTCCCTATATAGTACACGACTTTCAACAAGAGCCTTATGGGCCCTAATCCAAAGTAGTGCACTATAAAGGGAATAGGGTGCCATTTAGGACAACGCTTTTCTGAGTTTTTTCACTGAAGCCTAGATGATGAAAGGGGTTGGTGGAGGAAGTACATTGTTCCACATCTTTGATTGGAGCAAAGACTATTCTAATATCACTTTACCTGCCAATCTGTGGCCCTACTAAAGAGACCACAACTGTTGGAATGATCATTGATGTTCCCAACAGTTCCTCTAACACTGATGTTCCCAACAGTTCCTCTATCACTGATGTTCCCAACAGTTCCTCTATCACTGATGTTCCCAACAGTTCCTCTAACACTGATGTTCCCAACAGTTCCTCTATCACTGATGTTCCCAACAGTTCCTCTAACGCTGATGTTCCCAACAGTTCCTCTAACACTGATGTTCCCAACAGTTCCTCTATCACTGATGTTCCCAACAGTTCCTCTAACACTGATGTTCCCAACAGTTCCTCTAACACTGATGTTCCCAACAGTTCCTCTAACACTGATGTTCCCAACAGTTCCTCTAACACTGATGTTCCCAACAGTTCCTCTAACACTGATGTTCCCAACAGTTCCTCTAACACTGATGTTCCCAACAGTTCCTCTAACACTGATATTCCCAACAGTTCCTCTAACACTGATGTTCCCAACAGTTCCTCTAACACTGATGTTCCCAACAGTTCCTCTAACACTGATGTTCCCAACAGTTCCTCTAACACTGATGTTCCCAACAGTTCCTCTATCACTGATGTTCCCAACAGTTCCTCTAACACTGATGTTCCCAACAGTTCCTCTAACACTGATGTTCCCAACAGTTCCTCTAACACTGATGTTCCCAACAGTTCCTCTATCACTGATGTTCCCAACAGTTCCTCTAACACTGATGTTCCCAACAGTTCCTCTAACACTGATGTTCCCAACAGTTCCTCTAACACTGATGTTCCCAACAGTTCCTCTAACACTGATGTTCCCAACAGTTCCTCTATCACTGATGTTCCCAACAGTTCCTCTAACACTGATGTTCCTTTCAGTTCCACTAACACTGATGTTCCCAACAGTTCCTCTAACACGGATGTTCCCAACAGTTCCTCTAACACTGATGTTCCCAACAGTTCCTCTAACACTGATGTTCCCAACAGTTCCTCTAACACTGATGTTCCCAACAGTTCCTCTATCACTGATGTTCCCATCAGTTCCTCTAACACTGATGTTCTCAACAGTCACTAGCTAACTACAGACCGTTTTCATCAGGACCAGAATATTGCAGAAAAGCATCACATTTACATTTGACATTTAGCAGACACTCTCATCCAGAGCGATTTAAAATCAGTGTATTGAACCAAAGCAGGTGAAACAACCACATATCACTGTAGTGTAACAGAAGACATATGGAAATGAGAAAGCATACTGAACACATACCCAGAGGGAATCATCTTCATTCCACATGACGACTAACCCCAGCTTGGCTGTGATCTTCACATACGAAACAGTCCTCTCAATGAAGATGTTAAACTGACCAAATGGTATGGTGACCCTAGGGGGACAAAACAAAACAATCAGAGAGGAGAGTCGGTATTTCAACAAGGGTCGAAATTGTCCTTTAAAGTATTTTCTTTGTATTTTTCTTCCTCCCCTATTGAGACTGTACTAGGTAAACATGTCTGTATACATTAGGATTTCATCAAATGGAATTTCAGCTTGATAACGTTCATCTGTAAATGCACATCAACTAAACTTCAGAATATGAGTTTTACCTCTGAATGCTGTACAATGAATTATTTTAGATCGCTGATGAACTCACTGTTGCTCGTTGAAACTGACATTATGTAGATTGTTAAAACAGCAAAAAGTTGATCTCAAGATGAGTTAAATGATGATGCAGCACTGCATCCATTTTTTTTTAATTCTGAATTTTACCTCAAGTCTTCATACAAAAGTAGCAAGTAAAGTAAAATACTTTCCATTCTTTTTTACCCTTACATTTGATAAATGCAAGTGGACAAAACTAAAAAAAGATTGATCTCTGAATAAAATGAATCCCATTGGATGTAGTTAAGTGATAACAAACCCCCGTATCATTTGCTTTCTGTATTACTATTTATTTTACACATCTAAGAGCCAATGGTTTTACACATCTGAGATCCATTGTTGACTAGACTGGGAACTCACTTTAATCCGTTGACGCTGATGTTACCGTTGGCCAGCTCCACGAAGGTTCCATCCAGCTTCAAAGAAACCTTAATAATAACAACAGTAGGACATTTTATTTGACAGACGCCTTTCAGGACCCTCAAGGTCACCTTACATTAAGATCATAGAGCAATAAACACAATTAATCAATAGTGAAATTTAAAACAATTAATCAATAGTGAAATTTAAAACAATCAAACGACTGATCACAAAGGAATACCTTGGTGATGGTGGGCAGCCCATCTACCTCCCCGCGCTGCAGCTGAATGTTAAAGGCCTCGTAGCCACTGCTGCTCTTACACAACGACGACAGCACGTAGTTACAGGTGTAGGGCAGCTGGAAGAAGTCTCCATCGTAGGTTTTGTAGTGGTAGTTACCCCATGTGCTGCAGACCTGCCCGTTATGAGCTGGACTCACTCCTGCTGCATGGGGGGAAATGTACAGTATAGTTGCACCATCCATCTCTGAATATAAGATGTATAATATAACAGTACAGTAGAATATAGATATTTGAATATTAGGTGACATATATTCAACAACACAAATTACCTGATAAGATTTGCAGTTTGGCATCATATAGACTCCCAATGGAAGTCATATCTGGAATCATAACTGGAAATAGACAGGGAACAAGTCTTATTTTGCTTCTAATCCAGCTCTTCTTTAGTTCCTAAACTATGCTACATGGGTTATCCTAAAGTGCTAAATTGTATTTCATCATATCTTGTCTTGTCTTTTCTTACCAGTGTTAGAATGTGCAGCAGATAGTCCGAAGACGAGAGCGATCCACGGCTTCACCCATTGGAGTGCCATGATGGTTCTTCTAACGAGTCCTCCTGGTCCACCTGAACAGGTACTCTTCCTGTTCCTACTGATACTGTGAGGCACCAGTTGCCTGCTTTTAAACTACTACACTCAAGGAAGTACCTTGATGATGCTGGGATAGTTGATTCTGTATCTAAGGAGGGGACTGATCAAACTTTAGGTGTTAGCATTGTTCTGTTTGTCTGTCTGTCAGTGGTAGGATTACCTGTAATTGACATTGTGTAATGTATTAATCATAATAATCCCTAGGTAACTATCGATATTCCTGATAAGTAGGGTACATCCCAAAAGTGTTCCCTATACAATGAGTGTACAGAATATTAAGACTCCTTGTGAAAGCTATGATCCCTGATTGATGTCACCTGTTAAATCCTCTTCCACCAGTGTAGATGAAGGGAAGGAGACAGGTTAAAGAAAGATTTTTAAGCCTTGAGACAATTGAGACATGGATTGTGTATGTGTGCCATTCCGAGGATGAATGGGCAAGACAAAAGATTTAAGTGCCTTTGAACGGGGTATGGTAGTAGGTGCCAGGGCACCGGCTTGTGTCAAGAACTGCAACGCTGCTGGGTTTTTCACACTCAACAGTTTCCCGTGTGTATCAAGAATAATCCACCACCCAAAGGACATCCAGCCAACTTGACACAACTGTGGGAAGCATTGGGGTCGACATGGGCCAGCATCCCTGTGGAACGCTTTCGACACCTTGTAGAGTACATGGCCTGACGATTTGAGGCTGTTCTGAAAGCAAAAAGGTGGTGTGCAACTATATATTAGGAATGTTTTGTACACTCAGTGTATAGTGCACTACCTTTGAACAGAGTCCTCGTGTATGGTATAGGGTATAGGGTGCCATTTGGGCCCATATTGATTACAGTTAACCCTTATCTAAACTGTGATGAATGGACAGACTCATCAACATTCTACAGAATCTTAGATTTTTTTCATTAATCTTTAAAGGGCCAGTCTGTGATATTTACAGCCATTTATACCATAGACGTGGTTGAGTGGCAACATTTCTCCAGCCCCATCCCTCAGCTTTAATAGCAAACCAAGTGACGGGGCTGCCGTTTATTTAATTTTCAAATGAAGGAGTGGGCCTTTGTATGACTAATTGATGATGCGCTGTCCATCTGTTTATGCTGATTTTAAGGTTTTACCTGTTTTTTTAATATATTGTATGACATCACATTTTATGTATGTTCTGCATATGTACAAAGATGTTCAAATAAACCTTTAAAACTTCAATTGTGGTTTACTACTTGTCATGTTTCATGACCTGTTCTTGGAAAAAGAGGGATGAAAGTTTGTGTTAGTCTTATTAGGGACACAGCCTGCTTCACAGCCAAGCCTCACCACTGGACCACAAAGTTGTAGGATCAATCCCAAATAGCACCCTACTCACTAGCCCCCATAGTGTTCTGGTCAGAAGTAGTGCACCATATAGGGAAAAGGGTGTCACTTGGGACGCATCATAGATGTCCTACAGTTGTTCAAGCGTTGGGTTGTGTCTACAGATTATTTGTTTTTGGTTGGAGGAAACGTTGTAACATCAACTCAACCGCTCAGTCATTTCTAAGTTCTCAGATCGCTAATGAAGCATTAACAGGACATGACTAAATATTGACTTAGCAACTTATTTACAATTCATCATCAGCTCTTGGTGAACACACTACACAGTCACGCAGTAGAAGATGAGGTGTCAAGCTCAGCTCAATTATAATTCACTGACATATTTCAGAGCTATACTTGTACTAACAGGATGTCTGTTGTGTTAGAACACAGTAGTGATACTTCAGATAGAGCAGAGCAGTACTACTTCAGATAAAATATAGTAATGATACTTCAGATAGAGCAATGACACTTAAAAAAACAGAGTATTTCTACTTCAGATAGAACAGAGTAGTGATACTTCAGATAGAACAGTGATACTTAAAATAGAACAGAGTAGTGATTCTTCAGATATAACAGAGTAGGGGGTACATCTTTTTAAAACGATTCTTTTAAAGACGTTATTTGTGCACTTCTACAGTAAGCCAAACAAGGGGAATAGGTTTTTGAAAGTTGCATTTTAATTAAATAAGCAAGCACAAGTTTCTATATTTCTACATTTTAAATATCAGCCATTCAATCTGTTAGCTAAATAACAGCTCTTCGATGCAGGGTACCAACAACAATTGCTCCCCGGACGTCGATTAAGGACACCAACTCTTTGGTTCTGCATAACGTGCAGAAGACACTTTTTGGTTGAATCCATTCAGTTTTGCTATTGACTAGGTATCCCTTTCCCTTGCACACCCTTATTCATCATCATCACAAAATACCATTAAAAAAAATCTGCTATTGTAGGGAAACACACCATTATACATACCATTGGTGTAAAGTACTTATGTAAAAATACTTTATAGTACTAAAGTATTTTGGGGGGGTATCTGTACTTTACTTTAGGATTTATATTTTTTGCAACTTTTGCTTTTACTTCTCTACATTCTGAAATAAAATTATGTACTTTTTACTGCGTACATTTTCCCTGACACCCAAAAGTACTCGTTACATTTTGACGGGAAAATTCTCCAATTCGCACACTTATCAAGAGAACATCCCTGGTCATCCCTACTGCATCTGATCTGGCAGACTCACTATCCACAAATGCTTCATTTGTAAATAATGTCTGAGTTTTGGAGAGTGCCCCTGGCTATCCGTAAATAAATAAAAAATAAAATTGTGCTGTCTGGTTTGCTTAAAATAAGGAATTTGATAAGATATTGTCACGGTTGTCGTCGGTGAATGAGGACCAAAATGCAGCAGGTACGTGTATGCTCATTTTTAGATTTATTAACTTTCAAAATAATACTCCAAAACAAACAAACCACGAAAACGAACGAACAACAAAACAGTCTGGCCAAGCTAAGCTTAACACAGAACAATCACCCACAAATCCCAAACACAAACACACCCTACTATATGAGACTCTCAATCAAAGGCAGATAGACAACACCTGCCTTCAACTGAGAGTCCCAACCCCAATTAACCAAACATAGACATACATTCACTAGACTCCCCATAGAAATACCTAAACATAAACCAACACCCGGAATTACTAAAACAAACACCCTTTTAACAAAACACACCACCCTGAACCACATAAAACAAATACCCTCTGTCACGCCCTGACCAAACTACAAAACAATTAACCTTATATACTGGCCAGGACGTGACAGATATTTTCTTTTAATTTTACTTTTGATACTTAAGTACATTTGAGCAATTACATTTACTTTTGATACTTAAATATTTTTAAAACCAAATACTTTTAGACTTTTACTCAAGCAGTATTTTACAAGGTGACTTTTACTTTAACTTGACTCATTTTCGTTTGAGGTATCTTTACTTTTACTCAAGTATGACAATTTAGTACTTTTTCTACCACTGCAGAAATCCTACCAGGGTAAACCTCCAGAGGGGGACCGCAACGATGATCCACAACCGGGACATCCCGTGGTCACTTTTATTGTGGGTTGCAACTTGCAGAATCCTTCCAAGGTTGAACCCACCAGAGGGGCACTGTCATGACTCTCCTGGGTGAGGATAAAAGGCCTCACATCGGGTTGGTAAAAAGCTGACAACTACCAGACCCTCTTAACAACAGAAGAGGAGAAGGATGGGGCGGTTTTGACACCTTAACCTCCCTGGGCAAGGTGGGACATTTGCGTCCCACCTAGTCAACAGCCAGTGGAATCATGTGGCGCGAAATACAAATACTTCATAAATGCTATAACTTCAATTTCTCAAACATATGACTATTTTACACCATTTTAAAGACAAGACTTTCGTTAATCTAACCACACTGTCCAATTTCAAAAAGGCTTTACAATGAAAGCAAAACATTAGATTATGTCAGGAGAGTACTCTGCCAAAAATAATCACACAGCCATTTTCAAAGCATGCATATATGTCACAAAAACCAAAACCACAGCTAAATTCAGCACTAACCTTTGATGATCTTCATCAGATGACACTCCTAGGACATTATGTTATACAATACATGCATGTTTTGTTCAATCAAGTTCATATTTATATCAAAAACCAGCTTTTTACATTAGCATGTGATGTTCAGAACTAGCATACTCACCGCAAACTTCCGGTGAATTTACTAAATTACTCACGATTAACGTTCACAAACTACATTACAATTATTTTAAGAATTATAGATACAGAACTCCTTTATGCAATCGCTATGTCAGATTTTAAAATAGCTTTTCAGCAAAAGCACATTTTGCAATATTCTGAGTACATAGCTCAGCCATTACGGCTAGCTATTTTGACACCTGCCAAGTTCGGAGCACACTAAACTCAGAATTAGTATTAGACAAATTGTATTACCTTTGCTGATCTTCGCCAGAATGCATTCCCAGGACTCCTATTTCCACAAGAAATGTTGTTTATGTTCCAAATAATCCATAGTTATGTCCAAATACCTCCGTTTTGTATGTGCGTTCAGGTCAATATCCAAAGGGTAACGCGCGAGCGCATTTTGAGACAAAGAAATTCAAAATGATCCATTACCGTACTTAGAAGCATGTCAAACGCTGTTTAAGATCAATTTTTATGGTATTTTTCTTGTAAAATAGCAATAATATTCCAACCGGACAATAGTGTATTCATTCAAAGAGGAAAAGAAGAAACAGCGTGCTCATGTGACCGCGCATATCCAATCTCTTTGTCACCAGGCAGACCACTGAGAAACTGAGCTACCATACTCTGCCCAGAGACAGAAGATGCCTCATTCCACTTTCTGAAGGCTTTAGAGAGCCAATGGAAGCCTTAGAAACTGCAACGTAACCCCACAGATACTGTAGTTTCGATAGAGAATCAAAAGAAAAATACAAATTCTCAGACAGGCCACTTCCTGCTGGGAATTGTCTCAGGTTTTTGCCTGCCATATGAGTTCTGTTATACTCACAGACACCATTCAAACAGTTTTAGAAACTTCAGAGTGTTTTCTATCAAAATATACTAATATTATGCATATTCTCATTTCTGGGCAAGAGTAGTAAACAAATTAAATCGGGTACGTTTTTTATCCAGCTGTGAAAATACTGCCCCCTAGCCCAGACAGGTTAAAGCAGATAAGACACTTGACAGAGAATTGTTACAGGATAGCCGAGAACAAATGCCCCAGGAAGAATTGGGCATGTGGAAAATGAAAGTTGCAGTCCTACAAGATAAGGTCTGACATAAGGATAATTTACTAATATTATCAAAGACATTGTTTAGATATGCAGCAATATTGATACACAGGCATAGCCATGTATCAACAGGGGGGAATGATGGTAGAGCAGGTGATAGAACAGGTTAGGAAACACTGCAGGTTAGGAAAGAGTGGTGGCCTCGAGGTTAATGGCAGAGAGGATAATTACTTTTTTTTAATTGTAGAATATCCACTCCAACATTTGGAAATGGTCCTTATTGAACTACTCAAAAGAGAAGGGAAGAAGGGGTGTTTAACAATAATTGACTAGTATAGCAAATGGGTAGAAGCGTTCCCAACTTACTTGGTGGACATGATTATGGTAGCTAAAATATTAGGTCAAGATATTATCCCTGGAGTTGGTTTACTAGGATCTATCTCTTTAAATGATGGATGACATTTTAGCTAATCAGGTTGAACAAGTAGAATGCCAGAGTTAGAGAGACCAGAACAGGTAGACATAGAAGCTGAAGAAATACGAGCAGAGCACATGTGAAGACTGTTTGTTAACCAAACCCATATGTCCAAGATTGTGTGTACAACAGGTGAATTGCAGGAGAAGGTGATTCACTCAATCCAACTAGGAGACTGGGTGTGGATCCATTCCCTGAGGAGAAAAGACTGGAAGCAGCCCCATTGGGAAGGCCCATACCAGGTTCTGTTAAACCACTGCCTTTGCCATTAGAAAAGCTGAGAGAGTCACTTGGGTCCACGTTATCCACTGCAAGAAGGTATCTATACATATGAGCACTGCTGATCACACACAGAGTTAGGAGAAGAACCGAGTACTAACAGGGTCCGGGGGTTACCTCCTTAACAAAGAGTCCCTATCCCGACCGTTCATCACTGTGTGTGCTCCTAGAGGTGTGAGTATGGGGCAGTACCTAGTAGATCGACTAAGGGCAGGAGAGGGTTGGCGGTTTTTGGGAAGAGTAGGGACTCTGAGCAAAATCATAGTCTTGGTAACCTTTCTGATATATCCAGATCCACCACCTTCCGATACTAATTATATGACACCGTTGTCATTGAGAAGAAGTAAAAGATAAACTAAATAATACAATGATGAGTGACTTATAGAATAAAGTGTCAAAGAAGATAAGAAGATGTACATTGGGGGGAAAAAGTATTTGATCCCCTGCTGATTTTGTACGTTTGCCCACTGACAAAGAAAGGATCTGTCTATAATTTTAATGGTAGGTTTACTTGAACAGTGAGAGACAGAATAACAACAAAAATATTCAGAAAAACGCATGTCAGAAATGTTATAATTTGATTTGCATTTTAATGAGGGAAATAAGTATTTGACCCCCTCTCAATCAGAAAGATTTCTGACTCCCAGGTGTCTTTTATACAGGTAACGAGCTGAGATTAGGAGCACACTCTTAAGACCATCGCCAAGCAAGGACATGCTTCTAAGTACGGTAATGGAATATTTTGATATTTTGTCACGAAATGCGCTGGCGCGTTACCCTTTGGATAGTGACCTGAACGCACGAACAAAACGGAGGTATTTGGATATAACTATGGATTACTTGGAACCAAAAGAACAGTTTTTGTTGAAGTAGAAGTCCTGGGAGTGGATTCTGACGAAGAACAGCAAAGGTAATCCAATTTTTCTAATAGCAATTCTGAGTTTAGGTTGCCCCGACATTGGCGGGTGTCTGAATAGGTAGCTTGTGATGGCTGAGCTATGTACTCAGAATATTGCAAAATGTGCTTTCGCTGAAAAGCTATTTTAAAATCTGACTTAGCGGTTACATAAAGGAGTTCAGTATCTATAGTTCTTAAAATAATTGTTATGTATTTTGGGTATGCTAGTTCTGAACGTCACATGCTAATGTAAAAAGCTGGTTTTTGATATAAATATGAACTTGATTGAACAAAACATGCATGTATTGTATAACATAATGTCCTAGGAGTGTCATCTGATGAAGATCATCAAAGGTTAGTTCTGCATTTAGCTGTGGTTTGGTTTTTGTGACATATATGCTTGCTTTGAAAATGGCTGTGTGATTATTTTTGGCAGGGTACTCTCCTGACATAATCTAATGTTTTGCTTTCGCTGTAAAGCCTTTTTGAAATTGGACAATGTGGTTAGATTCATGAGAGTCTTGTCTTTAAAATGGTGTAAAATAGTCATATGTTTAAGAAAATGAAGTTATACCATTTTTGAGGTATTTGTATTTTGCGCCACACGATTCCACTGGCTGTTGAATAGAGTGGGACGCCCTGAGAGGTTAATTCCTGATGAGTACCAGTGTTATAAATACAAGAACGGCACCGAGATTTTAGATGATTTTAATGGCTATAATGCAATCGTTAATTATTCTCCACCTTGATCCTGGTCCTGGACCATTCTCACTGTCTACTGATTATGTTATAATACTGTAATTTCATCAAATGGTTGTTTAATGCAACAGAATAGAGGGTTCTTATAACTCTATTGTGTCTGTGTGAACTGAACGTGGGCCTCTGGGAGATTTAACACTGACAGGAGATTTACGATGTCTTTGGGTGATACCGCAATCCATAGCATCGGTTAATGTTTCTGTACTGGGGTACCAGGGGGAGATGGTTCCAGTATGGAGTTGGGGGGCCAGACCCTGGTCTCTACACAATGAGGAAAGTATTTACAGCAGATACTGTTTACTGTGAATTATTAGTAACCTTGTGGCCCATTCCATACATCTGTTGTTTGTCATGAACATCCAGGAGGATGGACTTTGCTATAAAAATGCTGTGGCAGTGATCACCTCCAGGGGTGATATAAAATTCTATGGCTCAAACCAGCTGGTTGAGTTCTCAGTGATCACCTCCAGGGGTGATATAAAATGCTGTGGCTCAAACCAGCTGGTTGAGTTCTCAGTGATCACCTCCAGGGGTGATATAAAATGCTGTGGCTCAAACCAGCTGATTGAGTTCTCAGTGATCACCTCCAGGGGTGATTACTGACCAGCTCCATTACTGCAGTAATACATAATAAAGTTTGATTGTTTTGAAGAATTCTAAAAGTCTCTTCTTTTGTTTACAATAATTCCACCACATTTCTCTACCTTGATCTTGTATCTCCCTGGTCCTGGACCATTCTCACTGTCTTCTCTACCTTGATCCTGGATCTCCCTGGTCTTGGACCACCCTCACTGCCTCCACTCTCAGTTGTTGCACCTCCACTGTCTGCTTCATTGCCTCACACCCACCATACACCCTCCATACACTACACTGTGAACACCCAGACAACTCGACAACATGTTATACTACCCTGCTTGTTCAGGCACGCTTCTCAACACCTTATACCTCCCTATTTTCTTGGCTTCATCCCTCTGTACCATGTCCTTATAGAACACCAGCAAGCTCCCACCTTCCTGCTCCATGTCCTTACATACATCAAGCTCCCATCTCCTAACACTTTAGCATCAACCACTTCCCAATCAATTTTTTTTAGCAGACGTCAACCTAATTGGATTCACAGTTCCAACTGCTCCTACCTCGGTCAATCGTGACAGGGTCAACAGCTCAGCTCGCCTCCGTTAACCTGTTGGGTCTAGGGGGCAGTATTGAGCATTTTGAAAAAAATATGTGCCCACTTTTAACTGCCTCCTACACCAACTCAGAAGCTAGGATATGCATATTACTAACAGATTTGGATAGAAAACACTCAGAATTTTCTAAAACTGTTTGAATGGTGTCTGTAAGTATAACAGAACTCATATGGCAGTCAAAACCCTGAGACAAATTCTGACAGGAAGTGGATACCTGATTTGTTGAATTACATTTAAGCCTATGCCATTGAAACACACAGGGACTTATTAATCATTGAGCACTTCCTACGCCATCCACTAGATGTCACCAGTCTTTACAAAGTGGTTTGAGTCTTCTACTGTGAAAACTGACCGAACAAGAGACTTGGAACGTTGGTCATAAGCGGATGGCCAATACTACTCTGGCGCGCGAGTGCATGTTTGGTGAAGACAAGTCCAGCGGGCGACATTCATGTTTTTGAGTAGCCTACAGGACGCGCTAACAACACGGAGCTTTTTGGACATAAATTATGAGCTTTTTCGAACAAAAGTACATTTGTTATGGACTTGGGATTCCTGGAAGTGCCTTCTGATGAAGATAAAAAAGGTAAGGGAATATTTACATAGTATTTTTGATTTTAGATCTCTCCAACGTGGCGCCTAGTCTGTATCGCCAAGCCTATTTTTCTGAGCGCAGTACTCAGATTATTGCAAAGTGTGATTTCCCAGTAAAGTTATTTTTAAATCTGGCAATGCGGTTGCGTTCACGAGATGTTAATCTATAATTCTTTGAATGACAATATAATATTTTACCAATGGTTTCGTATAGTAATTATTTAATTTGTTGTGCTGATTGACTGGCGGTATTGGAGGGAAAATATTTTCTCAACATCAACGCCATTGTAAAATGCTGTTTTGGATATAAATATGAACTTGATAGAACAAAATATGCATGTGTTGTCTAACATAATGTCCTAGGAGTGTCATCTGATGAAGATTGTCAAAGGTTAGTGCATAATTTTAGCTGGTTTTCTGCTTTTGGTGACGCCTGTCTTTGCATTGACAAAACATTACACACAGCTATTTTCAATGTACTTTCCTAACATAATCTAACTTTATGCTTTCGCCGTAAAGCCTTTTTGAAATCGGACAACGTGGTTAGATTAACCTGTTAGGGCTAGGGGGCAGTATTTACACGGCCGGATTAAAAACGTACCCGATTTAATCTGGTTACTACTCCTACCCAGTAACTAGAATATGCATATAATTATTGGCTTTGGATAGAAAACACCCTAAAGTTTCTAAAACTGTTTGAATGTTGTCTGTGAGTATAACAGAACTCATATGGCAGGCAAAAACCTGAGAAGATTCCTTAAAGGAAGTGCCCTCTCTGACAAGATCTTGTTGTTCTTGTCTCTGTTTATTGAAGACTGAGGATCTTTGCTGTAACGTGACACTTCCTACGGCTCCCATAGGCTCTCAGAGCCCGGGAAAAAGCTGAATGATGGCATTCCAGCCCCAGGCTGAAACACATTTGCGCTTTTGGCAAGTGGCCGATAAGAGGATAATGGGCTTAGGCGTGTGCACGAGTCGATCCTGTGCTTTATTTTCTGTCGTCTATTTACCTAAACGCAGATTCCCGGTCAGAATACTATCGCTTTTTTACGAGAAAAATTGCATAAAAATGTATTTTAAACAGCGGTTGACATGCTTCGAAGTACGGTAATGGAATATTTAGAATTTTTTTGTCACGAAATGCGCCGTGCTCGTAACCCTTATTTACCATTCAGATAGTGTCTTGAACGCACGAACAAAACGCTGCTGTTTGAACATAACTATGGATTATTTGGGACCAAACCAACATTTGTTATTGAAGTAGAAGTCCTGGGAGTGCATTCTGCCGAAGAACACCAAAGGTAATCAAAGTTTTCTAATAGTAAATCGGAGTTTGGTGAAGGCTAAACTTGTTGGGTGTCTAAATAGCTAGCCCTGTGATGCCGGGCTATCTACTTAGAATATTGCGAAATGTGCTTTCACCAAAAAGCTATTTTAAAATCGGACATATCGAGTGCATAGAGGAGTCCTGTATCTATAATTCTTAAAATAATTGTTATGCTTTTTGTGAACGTTTATCGTGAGTAATTTAGTAAATTGTTAGTAAATTCGCCGGAAGTTTGCGGGGGGTATGCTAGTTCTGAACGTCACATGCTAATGTAAAAAGCTGTTTTTTGATATAAATATGAACTTGATTGAACAAAACATGCATGTATTGTATAACATAATGTCCTAGGTGTGTCATCTGATCAAGATCATCAAAGGTTAGTGCTGCATTTAGGTGTCTTCTGGGTTTTTGTGACATTATATGCTAGCTTGAAAAACGTGTGTCTGATTATTTCTGGCTGGGTACTCTGCTTACATAGTCTAATGTTTTGCTTTCGTTGTAAAGCCTTTTTGAAATCGGACAGTGTGGTTAGACTAACGAGAGTCTTGTCTTTAAAATGCTGTAAAATAGTCATATGTTTGATAAATTGAAGTAATAGCATTTCTAAGGTATTTGAATAACGCGCCACAGGATTCCACTGGCTGTTACGTAGGTGGGACGATTTGGTGCCACCTACCCTAGAGAGGTTAAGGAGATGTTTATCTTTCAAAGGGTGTAAGATAGTTGTATGTTTGAGAAATTTGAATTATGACATTTAATTGTTTTCAAATTTGGCGCCCTTGATTTTTCACCTGCTGTTGATAGGGTGTACCAGGGGTGGGACCATATAGGTTAAATCAAATGTTCAACTTGCTTTAAACTTTCTCTCTGGCTAAAAATATCATCTAACTGTCAATAAGTAAACAAATATTTATGTGAATATTAGCTACATCTTGAAATGACATATACATTCATTGAGATAGAATTAAAAAAGACAGATGTATGTTATTTCTATCAGTGAGAGGATCTCTGGAAATGACAGATAGGTAGCCAGTTTGTTACATTCAATCACATTCATTTAGAAAACAGCTCATGGTAAGTTGTCAGTGACTGCATGCATATTGTGTACCCTAATTGTTTTTCTAATAATATATTACCCACTGAGCACACACTGGTTAATTCAACATAGTTTCCACTATAATGTTGATATCATGGACGGTCAGTCCTTGCATCCATGGCCCTCTCTATGAATTTGAGAGTGGCTACATTTCTCCAGCCCCATCCTTCAGCTTTTTGCCAAAAAAGTGGCAGGTTGGCCACTTTGTTGTTGTTTGAATTGCAGATTGCCCCTTATAATAGTAACAGTTATGTAATGAATGTGTTCTTTATTAAATACTATGTGTACTTTTTACCTAGTCACACATTGATGCACTTGACAATATGAAATAAAACAAGATAATGACTTCATGCTTCTTCATCAGTTTAATACGTTTGCATAATGTCTATGATAGTGTAGAGAGAAAGGACATACAGTTCATGAAAGTAGCCTATATGATAATTAGACAGCCCCTATTGGTTCCCTTTAGATAAAAGTATTTAATATTCCATGCAGTTAATGTAAATAAGAACAAATCAAAAGACTTCATTCTTCAAGGCCTAATCTACGTGGTTCTTCTTGTCACACTCAGAGTCATGGCAGCCGCACTTATCAATGTAAATGTAGTTCTGCATGATCTTCTTCCCGTCAGGGCAGAGCATCTGCACCTTCCTCTCACTGGTAGACATCTCCTGACAGCAGGAGCAGGAGTGCATCAAGGTGTTTTTCTCTGCAGAGTACCTAGCAAACAGGACACACAAACAACACTGTTAGAAACAGTATTACATTTATTCTGCTATAGGTCAGCTCCCACTGATTTCTCACCCTTCAATCCAATTCCCCAAGTACAAATTTATGCAAGACCCAAATGCATGTTGCATTTGTTTCTATGTGCTTTTTTGGCGTGTGTGTTCTTAGAGTTTATACTCACATAGAAGACGTTCCACAGGATCCCCCGCAGGCTGAGATTTCCACCGGCACAGTAGACCTGCAGTTATTCACCTCTAGGTAGGTGGTGGTGTTAGTCACATCACAGTGACTACGTAAAGTGCCTGTTTAGGTAGACAGAGTTAAGGAGGGAATTTTAAAGTGGTGAGTTTCCCCCTTACTATGTAAAGTGCACAGACTTTGAGCAACTTGAAAAAGTATATCACATCATAACTGTATTCAGTTTCATCGACAGAAACTGAACATTGATTTATTAAGTCATGAGAGGTTATGTTCATAAGAGGTTGTTCATAAGAGGTTATGTTCATAAGAGGTTATGTTCATAAGAGGTTCATAAGAGGTCAGGTTCATAAGAGGTTATATTTGACTAGTAGATCTGATGTATAAACAAAAAATACAACTTCACACAATCATGAATATTTATAAATGAATCAGTATATTGTTTTAACTTACAGGTTGTGCAACATCCATTTGCATCAGTTTTCTCAGTTCCCTGTCAAAAAGAATAGCGTTCAGCTCAATTTGGATATGACTAGTTACAGTCTACTGAGCTAGAGAGCACAGTATAGATGTTATAATGGAAAACTATGATCATCTATGAATATGCTACTCGGGTGTAAATTCAATATAACTTAAAAGTTACTATCAAATGAAGCAACCAGTATATTTAGGTATAGTTACTTTACTTCAAACAAACACATTCAACCAGTTTCCTCATCTACTTACAGGGACGCAGTCCTCTGGACGGAACACTGGGCATTCCAATTTGGATTTCACAACGATGAGCTGTTTTTTTGTTTTTGAGCAGTCATACTTCACACAACGGTCACTAGGGGGCGACCAAAACTTCCCAAGCTGTCAAGTAGCAACAAAAGAAATGTTGGTAATTTAATACTGTACATTATAAAAACTTCAATAAATAAGCATTGATAAATCATTTATAAACTTTCAGAAATAATTTCTTCATTATTTGAAAATGTAAACAAGCAGTACAATTCTTAAGTATTTACACCTTTAACATTTATGATCATTTAAGAAGCATTTATGAACATTTGTAAGGATTTAAATGATCTCATTAGTGATATAATTCGTCCCTTTGAGATATCACAAAGATATCTGATATTAAAAATAATCTAATTTGGGTGCATTATCTAATCAACGTCACCTGAATGATGTGAGATGTGGCATCTGGGAGAACTACAACACAGTCCTTCTGGACACACGTTCCACAACATTTCTCAGGTACGACTTCATACTCATAACCCTGGAGGAGAATCAACAAGGTGACATCATTAGTGGATTTCCTTCATATATACCTGGAATATTATACTGTATAGCCTACCATGCAAAATGTTTCACTTATGTTAAACCGAGTTTGCAATTATCCCAAGTACAGTACCGTTTGGCAGGTGGTGGAACAGTTGATTTGGACACAGTCTACAACATACAGCTTGGAAACTGGATCCTTATTAGGGCCACACTTGCACTCCTCACAGGTGCCGCTGGGAACATTTTCACCAAGCTGGAGAGTGCAAGCAAGAGTTAGTATCATGTACTGAAGCAAAAATTAAGCTTGGGGCCACAGTGGCTCTCAGGATTACTTAAAGGGGCAATCTGTGATTGACACATCAATATTTAGGTTTATTTTATACACAATTTACAAATGATTTATTGTAATACTGCTCTGTTCTGCCTGCAAAAATATATTTGTGCAGAGTGATATCAAAAACGTGTTACTTCTCACCATGTATTCAGTATTATTGTAGACACAAACAGGTTTGGGTACTGAGAGAAGACACAATAAAAGAGTCAGACAATGGTTGAGACATAACAGTTGTTGAACAGTTAAGTTAGTCACAATTCCTGCACCATGTTACCATCACGACACCTGCACCACGTTACCATCACGACACCTGCACCATGTTACCATCATGACACCTGCACCACGTTACCATCATGACACCTGCACCATGAAATATTAAGTCACTGTTTTATCACTATACACAGTTTTGAAATTATGGTGCGTGATGGTCTAATGAGATGGTCCAATGACATGGTCCAATGACATGGTCCAATGACATGGTACAATGACATGGTACAATGACATGGTCTAATAACATGGTCCAATAACATGGTCCAATGACATGGTCCAATGAAATGGTCCAATGACATGGTCCAATGACAGGGTCCAATATCATGGTCCAATGACAGGGTCCAATGACATGGTCCAATGACAGGGTCCAATGAAATGGTCCAATGAAATGGTCCAATGAAATGGTCCAATGAAATGGTACAATGACATGGTACAATGACATGGTCCAATGACATGGTCCAATGACATGGTCCAATGACATGGTCCAATGACAGGGTCCAATATCAGGGTCCAATGACAGGGTCCAATGACAGGGTCCAATGACAGGGTCCAATGACATGGTCCAATATCATGGTCCAATGACAGGGTCCAATATCATGGTCCAATGAAATGGTCCAATGACATGGTCCAATGACATGGTCCAATGACAGGGTCCAATATCATGGTCCAATATCATGGTCCAATGACAGGGTCCAATGACATGGTCCAATGACATGGTCAGTATAAAGGCTTCATAAACACTACCGAAATGTGTTACAAATCATCTATAACCATATGTCATGCTTTATAAAGGGTTCATAAATGTGACATAACTGTATGACATAACCCACTGTGTCAAATTAGACAAACCTGTGCTTTCTAAACGGTGGCATCAACACTGCTTAATAAAGGCCTTATGAATAATTCAACTGACAACGTATTACCCTGTCATGCATCTAGATAGAGTATTGCAAAACCAGGATATTGTGCCCGATTCCCAGGACCACCCATACGTAAAAATGTATTCATGCTTTGGATAAAAGCATTTGCTAAATTGTATATATTATATTACTCTAAAACATTTCTAGGATGGCCCAAACTATTTCCCTCTTCGCATAGTCAGTATTGAACCTGACCTCAAATTCCCCCAAAATGCTATGCTGCAGTTTTTATTTTTTGCCTACTTCTGAAAAATGCTGTTGTTTTCTTGATTTTGTTTTTCCAGGTATCGGATTTCAATTTTTTTTCTGGTTTACATGAGTTTTTTTTCCTCACCATTTTAATAGAAACATGACTAAATGTGATTTTCTGTGTTCACAACAATGCTTAAACCAAATCAGGGGATGACTTTTGAGGTCTGGGAAAAATCTAAGAAGCTTCAATTTTTTAGCTTAGTTGCCCTTTAATTCAGTGAGCATGCCCTGCACTGTTGATTGGTTAGAGGGTTTTCTGTAGTGCAGTAAGGCACATGTGATGTGAGTCAGCCGCAATGAAATGGAGTAAAAGGCCAGCAATACTCTGAATTATTCAGAGCCCCATGAAATGACTCCATATTTTACGTTCTACATACACTACTGACCCTACTGAGTGTTCTCTACAATATTTTTACTGCTGCACCCAGATTAGTTCTTGCTTTAAGCCAATATATATTCCTTTGGGGGCATTTTCTTTCACCTTGGAAAATGTTTTAAAACCGACATTTTATACAAATTTTCTTAAAAATGTAGAAATATGAATCAGTTCATGTTTAAAAAATAATGTATCATATATCATGAATGGCTATTGACCCTTTTCCACTATTAAGTAGGGGACTTTTAATTTGAAATGTATCAATATTGCTTGACCCGGAGGTACTTATTTTTAGTGATGCTGATGAGACGTACTACGCTGATTATGTAATGATTTCGCAAATCTAATTCTTAACTTGTGCTGCTACTGGAGATCGAAAAACAAGTTAGTTAACCTAGATTTATTGTATTATAGTAGTTAAGTGTTGAGTTAGATTTCATATTGTCGCTATCTCAATTGTTATTTCAAATAATTTGCACATCTTTACAACACTGTTCTGTATATAGGCACAATATGACATTTGAAAGGTCTTTATTCTTTTGGAACTTCTATGAGTGTAATGTTTACTGTTCATTTTTATAGTTAATTTCACTTTTGTTTATTATCTACTTCACTTGCTTTGGCAATGTTAACATTTGTTTCCCATGCCAATAAAGCCCTTAAATTTAATTGAATTGGTGTGACAAAGGCATTTCCTAACACACCTGCTAAATTTCTTTGGAATCAACATGCAGTACCTCCAGCAGAAAGAGAGGTAAGAAACCAGCTCAGGGACAAGCTACACTATTCACAGTCAGGTGATTATGTCACAGAGTTATGCCACATTTATGAACCCTTTATAAAGCATGTTATAGATGCTTTGTAACACATTTATGTAGTGCTTATGAAGGCTTTATGAAGTAGCTAGAATGAAGACCTGTTTTGTGCAAACATTCCACTCCTTGTACTCCTTGTCATATGCCAAACATTTAGCACACACAGACTTGTACCCAGCTAAGCTGCTGGCACGTTAAGGTGCCTCTATCTGGTCTAAACTCAAATCCTGTCTCTACTCACCGCATTTATTTATCTGACAGCAGTCCACCGTCTCGTTGACCAACACCTCACCGTACTTCTTACAGGTAACAATTTCTTGTGGCGGACATTTCACTGATTCACACTGGACACTCATTATGTCAGCATTACACGTGCACTTCTGGCAGTTACTGTACCAAGTCTCACCAAACTGTGTTGGGACAAAAAACACTGTTAGCAGAAACTTCAAACTTATTAAGACGAGGACTGGCAACCCCTCAGAACCTGGTTCCTCTCTTGGTTTATTCCTACGATTCTGCATTCTAGGGAGTTTTTCCTAGCCACTGTCTTTCTGCCTCTGCATTGCCTGCTCTTTGAGGTTTTAGGCTGGGTATCTGTAAAGCGCTTTGTGACCACTGCTGATGAAAAAAGGGCTTTATCAAATACATTTGATTGATTGATAATAACAATAGGGCTCCAGCCTCTTCAGGGCTTGGACCACTAACAAGCCCCAATGAAACTAGTAAACTGCTTAAAATAATTGGGGTTCTATACAGAATGTTTTTGTGGGCTATAATGTGAAGTGAGCTGTTGAACTATTTATTCTGACAGATTCATTGTAGTATACATCCACATTATTACCTGTTTGGGTTTTCCATCAGGTCCAGTACATCCTTGAAGGGAAAATAAGATTTGAAGTCATACATGGTAGTACTTTGAGACACAATTAAACAATGTATTCCTCAAACTGACATATCCTTACCACAGTCACGAACACAGGTGTCAGAGAATGTGTTGAACAAGACGGTACCCTCAGGGCAGAAACAGCCCTCCATGAATGAGTCACATACAAAGTCACGGGTCATTTGTGCTCCCTGACATGAATGCACATATTTGTCATTGTATCTATGACAAGAGAAAACAATTCATTACAGACTAGAAACTTTTAATATAATGGAAACCTTTAAGAATGTATGTCCATTAGGTTGTGTGGTAAAATAATGAGATGGGAATGAGATGAGATGGGAATGAGATGAGTTTGGAATGAGATGAGATGGGAATGAGATGGGAATGAGATGAGAATGAGATGGGAATGAGATGAGATGAGAATGAGATGGGAATGAGATGAGATGAGATGAGAATGAGATGGATACCTTGAATTGCATGTTGGCTGGATAGTAGAGCCACATGCCTTATACACTTTGGTCTTAGGGCATGTCAGTTCTGTAATATGGTCAAGATGGAATGAAAGACAAAACAGTAAGAACTCAATTTGTAAATGCAGGTTGCCAAAATACAATTAATTTTGATCAATCTTAAAGTTATTAGAATTATTTAAAACCGTGTTATGATCTTGTCTGCATCCCAAATGGGATCCTATTCCCTACATAGATCACTACTTTTGGCCGCTTTCTGGTCAAAAGCAGTGCACTATGTAGGGAATAGGATCCCATTTGTGACACAACCTTTATTTGATATGAAAGTCCTTCCCTACCACATTTTCCATTAGTTGAGTTCCTCCAGTCGATACAGACTCCAGCTGCTGCACACCTCACGGCGTAGGCTTCCAGGCTGGAGCAGCCGATTGAGATATTTGGCATGTGGCAGACATCAAATTTACAGGCCTCGAAGAAGGGTTGTGGTGGGATAACGTCATGGCATTGCTTAAAGACCCTTCCAAAATAAAGAACACATTTAAGTTATTATATAGGCCGAACCCAAATGGGGCATATAAGATGTCACAACAGATCTCTTACAAATATTGATTACTGTATGCCTTACACGTTAAATTATTTGTGAAGCATCTATGAAGTTCTTAAGAATATGACATATTTTATATGGAATAACAAGTCTGCAAGATAAGTTTGGTACTAAGTTTTGGAAAAACAACCCATGCCTTTACCGGAAAGTTTACAGACTTGCATGTATACAGTGTCATAGCAACCTCAATCAGACTCCCTTTGTAATATAGCTGTCTCTCTGTGTTATTACAAGGTTGCACGTCTTACGAGCTAAGTATGATGTCACAGATTGATGTCTTTCCTGACGGGCAGGGTGGAGGCGTAGGCGTAGGGGTAGGTGGGGTAGGGCGTTGCAGATCACAGTAGGGTTTTTTATCATCAGGAATCTTCCATTCATGAGCCATCCCAGGACATGATGGATGAATCTGTGCATTCGGTAATCTGCAATCGTTTTTCCTGTTATTGTCACAGGTACCTTTATAAAGGTAAAATAAATATGGGAATGAGAATAAACACAAGTTCTTTGATGTTAGAAACGCTTATAACATTAAGCCTACCTACACTATATTTTAACTGGTTATGCTATCATTCTAACTGTACAGTGAACTTTTTAATGCCATGGAAAAGCAATAACATGCAACAAAATAACATCAAATCATTGCAACAAATGTTCAGTTTACTCACAGAGTACTACAAGCTGTTCTTCTGATTCATTCTTAAAGTGTTTATTGTCTACATTATGGGTGCATTCCAAATGGAACCCTATTCCCCCTGGTTAAAAGGAGTGCACTACAATGGAACCCTATTCCCCCTGGTTAAAAGGAGTGCACTACATTGGGAACAGCGTACCATTTGGGATGTAGACAATGCCTACATACTTACCACACTGCCCCTCTGTGTTGTTGTGGAATAGGGAGTTTGGCAGGGTTACACTGAACATAAGGGACTTAAACATCACTGTTGCTTTAATGGCAGGGATCTTCAACAGTAACTCTACCCCAGTGCTGGTGATCATGAGGTCTTCATTAGAAAAGGTCGGGAAGATCTGTTTTCCATTGATGTAAACCTTGTGAATGATGAGGAAAAACATGACATAATGAATGAGAATAGAGAACAGAATAACATTACAATACTGTAGATAAGATATGGTTTCCAGAACTAAATGAAGTCACAACAAGAGTTGGTAGTCAGTCAATCTTTTGTCAATAAAATGAAAATCTTTGAAATGTCATGGGACTGTTTCAGATACCTTGATGATGGTTTTTGAGTTAACGTGATGGCATCATCAAAGTGGTTAACCAATATGTAATGTTGTTAAATAACTATTTGTAACTACTGAAGTGTAGTACTGAAAATTACATTTGTCATAGTCGACAAGATCAGATATTCCTATTAATCAATACCCCCACGTTACAAAAAGTAAATAATACATTTCAAAATATGAAGATAGATTATTGTAAGTCTTAAAGTGGTATGAGAACGTCTCTCTCAAAGAATGTCTGTATCAAAGAATGTCTGTATCAAAGAATGTCTGTATCAAAGAATGTCTATCTCCAAGAATGTCTATCTCCAAGAATGTCTATCTCCAAGAATGTCTATCTCCAAGAATGTCTATCTCCAAGAATGTCTATCTCAAAGAATGTCTGTATCAAAGAATGTCTGTATCAAAGAATGTCTATATCAAAGAATGTCTGTATCAAAGTGCACTTTTATAAAAGTGTATAAATGTGTACAAAAGCACAGTTATAATTACCATATTTGTTGTCACGTTTAATCTCTTCGGAGTAAGAACAATTTTATAGGACTTGTAATAGACAATCAGAGACTGAGGGCAGGTCGCATGTCCAGACGGATCGCAGTTATAGTTGTCGATGTTGACACTGAAGTTCTGTCGAGGAACTATTTCTTTAATCAAAACGTAGGTGCAGTTTTCCTGGAAACTGTAATATTGGCCATCAAATGTGACGTAATGAGGGTCTCCCCATCCATAGCATATACCTGAGAGATGGAACAGAAAAAGGTAGCAAATAGATAGATCACTCATCAATACAAGAGTTTAATGTCCTACCCCAGTCTCCTTTTCACCTCATTTAACACCTGATTTACTGAACACAACAGGTGGTCTAGGTATCCTCATGAAATGGCTCAAGCTGATAACATCACAATGTCACCATCAGATCAGACCAAGGGTGCAACGTTCACTGGGGATGGGGGGACGGTGGGTTTACAGGGAGCATGTCGCCCCCACATTCTGAAATTGCATTTTTGTTCCACTCCAAGTTTTATCATTGGAATGTGTTTCAAAACAAGGCAACACTGTGCTTTAGGACCATGAGGATGCCTCTGAGTGGTCGAGTAGGCTGTTTGGTGTGTTTATCCAACTGGATGAAAATAATAATAATAATACTTATGTCCCCCCCACTTCTAAAACCAAAGTTGCGCGCCTGGATCAGACCAACTCCTTGAAGTTTGCAGTTGTGTCCAAAAAAAAACACAATTTTGTTCAAAACATATTGTATTTCTTTACTGTATTTACACTTGGGATATCACTTTCCAACAGGAAATGTTCAAAAATCACTGGAGGACGTCTTTAAAACAAGTAAACTTGGAGAAATAAGTATTTGTAGAAGGAGAGAAGATAAATAAAAACATTAAGTTTTGAACTTACATTCACATTCATAGTGATAGCAGCAACCTGATTCGTCATAGACTTTAGCTGGTGGGAATCCATTTTCACACACAGGCTTTTCTGCAGACTCACAGACCACATACGTTGTGGTAATTACACCGCTGTGGCAAGTTTGAGTAGTGCAGTTGTCTGTCTTCCAAGTCTCACCATCCTAAAGTTGAAAATGTATGTTTTAGTCCTGAAAGTAAACACACTACGTACTACACAACACTATGAACTACACAACACTATGAACTGCACAACACTATAACTACACAACACTATAACTACACAACACTATAACTACACAACACTATGAGCTACACAACACTATGAGCTACACAACACTATGAACTACACAACACTATGAACTACACAACACTATGAACTACACAACACTATGAACTAAGAAACAAACTATGAACTACACAACATTATGAACTACACAACACTACGAACTAAGAAACAAACTATGAACTACACAACACTATGAACTACACAACACTACGAACTAAGAAACAAACTATGAACTACACAACACTATGAACTACACAACACTATGAACTACGCAACACTATGAACTACACAACACTATGAACTACGCAACACTATGAACTACGCAACACTATGAACTACACAACACTATGAACTACACAACACTATGAACTACACAACACTATGAACTACACAACACTATGAACTACACAACAATATGAACTAAGAAACACAAATATTCTGTTTAATTTATTTCATTACCTTTCTTGGTGGAATGGCATATTCACAGCCCATGTAAGGTGTAGTCGGGGACAATGTAGATGGTGTAGAATGTGTAGCTTCTGTTGTTGCTGAGACAGTGCTGACTGTAGTTGAGACAGTGCTGACTGTAGCTGGGGTCGTAGAGGGACATGGTCTGGCTTGTTTCTCAACAATACAACTTGAGTTACAGTAGGAGGTGAAACACCAGCCTGCCCCGTCAGTCTCATTATATATCAAGGAACCTAAACAAAAACATATTATTAGTAATGAATAGATATTAAATGAAGTGAATGAATGCATTATGTAGTCAGAATTTATCATTTTAATGAAGGAAACTATCACTTACCAGCAGGGAAATGTAGATTTTTGTATGTGCAAAAACATAATGTGGTAGGGGTAGGGGTAGTGGTAGGGGTTGTTGTTGGGGTAGTGGTAGGGGTAGTGGTAGGGGTTGTTGTTGGGGTAATGGTAGGGGTTGTGGCTGGGGTAATGGTAGGGGTTGTGGCTGGGGTAATGGTAGGGGTTGTTGTGGGTATCGTTGATTCAGGACCAGTTGTAATTTCCTCTGTTACTTTTATTGTTGTGGATGCAGTTGTTGACGTAGTTGTGGTTGTTGGACTTTCTGTTGTTGTTGTTTGCGTAGTTGTTGTTGGACTTTCTGTTGTTGTTGTTGTTGTTTGGGTAGTTGTTGTTGTTGTTGTTGGGGTAGTTGTTGTTGTTGGGGTAGTTGTTGTTGCTGTTGTTGGGGTAGTTGTTGTTGGACTTTCTGTTGTTGTTGTTGTTGTTGTTGTTGTTTGGGTAGTTGTTGTTGTTGTTGTTGGGGTAGTTGTTGTTGTTGGTGTTGTTGATTCAGGACCAGTTGTAATTTCCTCTGTTGTTTCACTTGTTGTGGAATATGTTGTTGTCTTAGACGTTACTGTGGTTGATGGACTTCCTGTGGTGGTTGTTGTTGTTGTGGTAGTGGTGGTAGGTGTTGTTGATTCTGGACCAGTTGTAACTTCCTCTGTTATTGTCGTTGTTGTGGATGGAGTTGTTGACATAGTTGTGGTTGTTGGACTTTCTGTTGTTGTTGTTGGACGTTCTGTTGTTGTGGTTGTTGTTGGGGTATTTGTTGTTGTTGGACTTTCTGTTGTTGTTATTGTTGTTGGGAGGGTTGTTGATGTTGGACTTTCTTTTGTTGTTGTTGTTGTTGTGATAGTTGTTGTTGTTGTTGTTGGGGTAGTTGTTGTTGTTGAACTTTCTGTTGTTGTTGTTGTTGTTGTTGGGGTAGTTGTTGTTGTTGGACTTTCTGTTGTTGTTGTTGTTGTTGGGAGGGTTGTTGATGTTGGACTTTCTGTTGTTGTTGTTGTTGTTGGGAGGGTTGTTGTTGTTGGACTTTCTGTTGTTGTTGTTGTTGTTGTTGTTGGGGTAGTTGTTGTTGTTGGACTTTCTGTTGTTGTTGTTGTTGTTGTTGGTGGTGGTGTAATGGTTGTTGTGGGTGTTGTTGATTCAGGACCAGTTGTAATTTCCTCTGTTGTTTCGCTTGTTGTGGAATATGTTGTTGTCTCAGACGTTACTGTGGTTGATGGACTTCCTGTGGTGGTTGTTGTTGTTGTGGTAGTGGTAGTAGGTGTTGTTGATTCTGGACCAGTTGTAACTTCCTCTGTTACTTGTGTTGTTGTGGATGGAGTTGTTGACTTAGTTGTGGTTGACGGACTTTCTGGTGTTGTTGTTGGACGTTCTGTTGTTGTTGTTGGGGTAGTAGGTGTTGTTGATTCTGGACCAGTTGTAACTTCCTCTGTTACTTGTGTTGTTGTGGATGGAGTTGTTGACTTAATTATGGTTGTTGGACTTTCTGTTGTTGTTGTGGATGGAGTTGTTGACTTAGTTGTGGTTGATGGACTTTCTGGTGTTGTTGTTGGACTTTCTGTTGTTGTTGTTGTTGGGGTAGTTGTTGTTGGACTTTCTGTGGTGGTTGTTGTTGTTGTTGTTGTTGTTGTAGTAGTTGTTGTTGGGGTAGTGGTACGTGTTGTTGTTGGGGTAGTGGTAGAAGTTGTAATGGTTGTTGTGGGCCATTCTGAGGTGGTAGTTGTCTCATTGCTACAAACATCAACACAACATCTGACTCTGATCTCGTAGTTGTAGCATATTGGTGGGATGCCTTGATCCTTGTTGTGGCATATCAGTCCAACTGAGGGATTGCATTCAACATTTTGACCTAGTTCGGCCAAAGGAACATCGATGTTTTCTTTGGATCTGCATTCTACTTCCTTAGGTTGGCTACAAATATCAATACCAGATTTCCTTATATTTTCTATGGTTTCATAATCTCCTCCTTCTGGTCCTACAGAGGGATAGTATTTGCTAATCCAGTCTGACCAATCACAGACAGTCTTGATCAGGCAGTGTGGAGTAGTAGTGGGTGAAGTGGTTGTTGGTGAAGTAGGAGTTGTTGTGGGGGTAGTGGTAGGAGTTGTTGTGGGGGTAGTGGTAGGGGTTGTTGTGGGGGTAGTGGTAGGGGTTGTTGTGGGGGTAGTGGTAGGGGTTGTTGTGGGGGTAGTGGTAGGGGTTGTTGTGGGGGTAGTGGTAGGGGTTGTTGTGGGGGTAGTGGAAGGGGTTGTGGCTGGGGCAATGGTAGGGGTTGTTGTGGGGGTAGTGGTAGGGGTTGTTGTGGGGGTAGTGGAAGGGGTTGTTGAGGGTGTAATGGTTGTTGTCGTTGTTGTTGATTCTGGACCAGTTGTAATTTCCTCTGTTGTTTCTCTTGTTGTGGAATATTTAGTTGACATAGTTGTTGTGGTTGATGTTGGACTTTCTGTTGTTATTGTTGGACTTTCTGTTGTTGTTGTTGTTGTTGAGGTAATGGTAGGGGTTGTTGTTGGTGTAATGGTAGGGGTTGTTGTTGGGGTAATGGTAGGGGTTGTTGTTGGGGTAATGGTAGGGGTTGTTGTTGGGGTAATGGTAGGGGTTGTGGTTGGGTTTGATGTAGTAGTTTCTTCTGTCTGTATTGTCAAAGTTGAGATTTGCTTTTCAGTTGCTTTTGTGTATGGTGGATTTGTGACAACAGTGAACTCTGTTGTTGTGATAGATGATTTGGTGGTGGCTGTTGTCGTTTCCTCAGAGGTAGTCCTTGTCTGAGTCGTTGTTGTGGTAGTAGTTGGGGTAGTAGTAGAGGTTGTTGTGGGTATTGTTGATTCTGGACCAGTTGTAATTTCCCCTGTTGTTTCGCTTGTTGTGGAATATGTTGTTGTCTCAGACGTTACTGTGGTTGATGGACTTCCTGTGGTGGTTGTTGTTGTTTTGGTAGTGGTAGTAGGTGTTGTTGATTCTGGACCAGTTGTAACTTCCTCTGTTACTTGTGTTGTTGTGGATGGAGTTGTTGACTTAATTATGGTTGTTGGACTTTCTGTTGTTGTTGTGGATGGAGTTGTTGACTTAGTTGTGGTTGATGGACTTTCTGATGTTGTTGTTGAACTTTCTGTTGTTGTGGTTGTTGTTGTTGGGGTAGTTGTTGATGTTGGACTTTCTGTTGTTGTTGTTGTTGTTGTTGGGAGGGTTGTTGATGTTGGACTTTCTGTTGTTGTTGGTGGTGTAATGGTTGTTGTGGGTGTTGTTGATTCAGGACCAGTTGTAATTTCCTCTGTTGTTTCGCTTGTTGTGGAATATGTTGTTGTCTCAGACGTTACTGTGGTTGATGGACTTCCTGTGGTGGTTGTTGTTGTTGTGGTAGTGGTAGTAGGTGTTGTTGATTCTGGACCAGTTGTAACTTCCTCTGTTACTTGTGTTGTTGTGGATGGAGTTGTTGACTTAATTATGGTTGTTGGACTTTCTGTTGTTGTTGTGGATGGAGTTGTTGACTTAGTTGTGGTTGATGGACTTTCTGATGTTGTTGTTGGACGTTCTGTTGTTGTTGTTGGGGTAGTAGGTGTTGTTGATTCTGGACCAGTTGTAACTTCCTCTGTTACTTGTGTTGTTGTGGATGGAGTTGTTGACTTAATTATGGTTGTTGGACTTTCTGTTGTTGTTGTGGATGGAGTTGTTGACTTAGTTGTGGTTGATGGACTTTCTGGTGTTGTTGTTGGACTTTCTGTTGTTGTTGTTGGGGTAGTTGTTGTTGTTGTTGGACTTTCTGTGGTGGTTGTTGTTGTTGTTGTTGTTGGGGTAGTAGTTGTTGGACTTTCTGTTGTTGTTGTTGTTGCTGTTGGGGTAGTTGTCGTAGCTGTTGGGGTAGTTGTAGTAGTTTTTGTGGGGGTAGTGGTACGTGTTGTTGTTGGGGTAGTGGTAGAAGTTGTAATGGTTGTTGTGGGCCGTTCTGAGGTGGTAGTTGTCTCATTGCTACAAACATCAACACAACATCTGACTCTGATCTCGTAGTTGTAGCATATTGGTGGGATGCCTTGATCCTTGTTGTGGCATATCAGTCCAACTGAGGGATTGCATTCAACATTTTGACCTAGTTCGGCCAAAGGAACATCGATGTTTTCTTTGGATCTGCATTCTACTTCCTTAGGTTGGCTACAAATATCAATACCAGATTTCCTTATATTTTCTATGGTTTCATAATCTCCTCCTTTTTCTATAGTAGGATAGTGACTGTCAATCCAGCCTGACCAATCACAGACAGTCTTGATCAGGCAGTGTGGAGTAGTAGTGGGTAAAGTGGTTGTTGGTGAAGTAGGAGTTGTTGTGGGGGTAGTGGTAGGAGTTGTTGTGGGGGTAGTGGTAGGGGTTGTTGTGGGGGTAGTGGTAGGGGTTGTTGTGGGGGTAGTGGTAGGGGTTGTTGTGGGGGTAGTGGTAGGAGTTGTTGTGGGGGTAGTGGTAGGGGTTGTTGTGGGGGTAGTGGTAGGGGTTGTTGTGGGGGTAGTGGTAGGGGTTGTTGTGGGGGTAGTGGTAGGGGTTGTTGTGGGGGTAGTGGTAGGGGTTGTTGTGGGGGTAGGGGTTGTTGTGGGGGTAGTGGTAGGGGTTGTTGTGGGGGTAGGGGTAGGAGTTGTTGTGGGGGTAGTGGTAGGGGTTGTTGTGGGGGTAGTGGTAGGGGTTGTTGTGGGGGTAGTGGTAGGGGTTGTTGTGGGGGTAGGGGTTGTTGTGGGGGTAGTGGTAGGGGTTGTTGTGGGGGTAGTGGTAGGGGTTGTTGTGGGGGTAGTGGTAGGGGTTGTTGTGGGGGTAGTGGTAGGGGTTGTTGTGGGGGTAGTGGTTGTTGTGGGGGTAGTGGTAGGGGTTGTTGTGGGGGTAGTGGTTGTTGTGGGGGTAGTGGTTGTTGTGGGGGTAGTGGTAGTGGTTGTTGTGGGGGTAGGGGTTGTTGTGGGGGTAGTGGTAGGGGTTGTTGTGGGGGTAGTGGTAGGGGTTGTGTAGGTGGTAGGGGTTGTTGTGGGGGTAGCGGTAGGAGTTGAGAAAACAAATACTGTTGTGGTCGGTGCTTGGGTGGATATCTGTTTTGTTGTAACACTTGGTGTAGTTGGTGGAGTTGTGGTGCTGGGACAGTGGTTCATAATCCGGACAATGGTTCCGTTCTCTTTGCAGGTGGCAGTAATACAGGTCTCATCACCGTCAGATGTGTGATATATGGTCGCTCCATACGGGTATGTTCTGCCGTCGTATAAACAATAGCAAGCTGCAATAGGATTTTCACAGGGAACACAAGTTATTATCATGTAATCATCTTGTTATGTTACCTTCTTGGTAATAATGTAGGCTAATGTTTCAGTTTGTAGTGGTTTTCCTTACCTTGGACATCATAGCTGCATCTGACCTTAGTTGATGAGCAACGACTAGAAAAAGAAAGAAGGTTACAGTACCTTTCAAAGTCAAATAAAATATTAAGAGCTGTTTGTTATGAAGTACAAAACAATGTTATATGTTATATTCACAATAAGGAATAAACAGGAGAAATCACAACATGGTTTTAACAGGTCAAATCCCAAGAAGGTATTAACAGGTCAAAACACAATAAAGTTTTAACAGGTCAAAACACAATCTTTGAAAAGCAAAATCAATTGAATGGTAGGAAAACCTCTTTGTAGGGGGACTATTGACATTGCCTTATCTCACCAGAAATACAGGCTACCTTGAACTTATACCAACCATATTAAATCCTATGTAATGTAAATACAGTATCTATGTATATATCAAAATGTTGATCTGAAAACATACCATCTCTGACAGTTCTCCTTGGAAGGTATAACCTCTCCCTCGCTGTAATGAGTTCCATCTCCATCGTAGCAACCACAGTCCACGATAGGGACACACTTCATGGAACTTTCTTCCAAATAAGGCTTGGCCGAAGGACATTTTGGATAGCAACCTTTAAGATATAAACAGTCCATTTAATCCAGAACACCTGCACAGATTAGATCATCCTCATGGTATCTAGTTCACCAAAGCTGTAATGGATATGATATTTCAATATTTGTATTTCGTTTTCAGTATAAATGGACAAGGGAGGGAATTACATATTTTATACTGTACATTTGTTTAACAACTTGGAATGTAAATTGTCAAAATCAAACGACCAAGCTGTTATGAAGGGCTATTAGTTACCTTCCAGTGCAGGGATCTGACTGGAGCATGTTCCTGAGGGATTCTTGCAGGTCTTCATACATGGATATCCACACGGATTATAATGCCACTCACACTCACCAATAGGGTTGTAGAAATCACAGAACAGAGCTGGTGAAATTAAAAACATGTCACATTTTAACCAGGGTCCCAAAAGAGGATTGATTGAAAAGTTACACGTACAAATCATAAATTAGAATTTTGTCCCTATAGCAAAACAATCCCAGCTATCCATCAATCAATTGTCCCACTCAAAGCAAATGACTCACGGCAGATGTCTGGTGTTCTCCACTTGATACAAGCCCCTGCCTCATTACAGGCCTGGGCGTAGGCTGCTACAGCTGTACAGAAACACTCGCAGTCTCCCCCAGTGTCACAGGCACACGAGTCCCTCACACAGGCATCATGGAATGGCGTGGGGTCCACCTTTTAGGAAGATGCATTAAGCCACCATTTATTTATTCAATGCATTTCTCAGCTTGTTAAACAGACTACAGATGAACTATTGACGATGATTATTATTGGGTTGGATGGTTGACTTTATGTTTTGTTTTCTGTTTCAGTACTACTTTTGATGTTGGCTGTTGTCTTTTATGGTGACTGTGTGGACATTCACATGATAATTGACAAACCAATTTTATTAGAAAGATTGTAATTTTTCCATCATGCAACTCTGCTTGTCATTGTGTGGCCTTATAGAAAACCTGTTAGCCCAAGACTGTGCCACAAAATTATCGGTTGTTATAAATTCCACTGTTATTATGACCCTGAAGCTGTGAGGTAAATTAACTCTTGTTGCTGCCTTAACCAATATTCTTGTACTTGCGCACTTCCACTTTGGCTGCGTTTACACAGGCAGTCCAATTCAGATCTTTTACCAATAATTTTCATATTTAATACCTATCTGATCTTGTCCTTAATGTGTAAACAGCAAACAAAAAACACATGGAATCTGATCTTTTGAGGTCTGATTTATACCACTTCCATATGTGGATCTCAATCCTGATTCAAATCCTATTCTCCATGTGATCTCTGTCTGGATGCTCAGATCTGATGCTTTTGCTCTGTGTTTGTTTTGCACATGACCTGCCATTACCATGACAACCTGCCATTACCATGACAACCTGCCACTACCATGACAACCTGCCAGTACCATGACAACCACCCCAAAATGTAAAGGACAGGAAATGAGCATTGCATCGGTATGCTTCTTCAGAGCCTACAAGAGTGTGAATGAACCAATCTGATATGGGCCACATGTAAAACTAAGCGTGGACAGTCAGAAAAAAATATTGGCTATAAAAAGAAAATCAGTATTAGGTTGTTAGGAAATGTAAATAAGGCCTTTAAGGCCTAGATTCAATCCATGTTATAGTGCGATTGAGCCAACAAATGCAGCGTTTACCATGAATGTGGTCTCCACGAACACGGAAATATAGCTTTTTAAAGGTGGATAGCTGAAAAGGGAATCTAGCCCTTTTAGAGTTGAGCCCTCAGTCTCCTGACTCACATCTCAGGTCCATATTTATATTGCAGATGAACTTTTCTACTACCTATACTGCAGTAACGTGCAGAGAGGTCAGTGGCTGGGTAACAACTGGTTATTATCAAAGCCAGATTTACTCACAAATAAACCTTGATGAAGGCCAAGTTCCTCATACAACAGATAGCTCCAACAACCAGAGTGATTTAGGCTATTAATCCTTAAAAAGAGTATATTGACGCACCTGTGTGTCCATCTAATTAACATCATAAAAAAATCCCAATCACAATCTGTCAATTTAAGCTAGAGATATCAGGTTTTTGCCTGGCCTGCTTCTCAATCCTACATCGGCCTTCCACATCTGCGGTGAACGGTGGCTGAGCTATAGACCACGAGACGTCCCAAAAATCTGTCTTTTCACAGAAACGTCTGTAGCGCCCAAATGGTTTGGCCTAGAAACTGTTATGAAAGGGGAGACTCCTGTGAACAAGATGGTGGAAGAAACCCATACAAACGAATGGAAGTATGGAGGTAGCTTTGTGGCAACAAAAATAAGGGGTTAAATATGTCCCCCCCCAAAAAAAGTTTATTCCTGAGCTTTCTTAAATCTCCTAGATATACGACAGATACTTTAAAATCATATTCGTTATGATTTATTTTTGACTGTCTTTTTTGCCATTTATGAATGTGTTGTTACGGCCTGTAGTAGTAAATGCCAAATTCAATATTTTAAATGTTTTTCTTTCTCATATATGTATTTTTGAAACATAAAGGGGTCCTAAAATTATAAATGAAATATTTAAATTATCAATGGTATCTTAAACAATTCCATATGTAATCCCCCCCAACTACTTAGACTTTTACGAGAAAATTACAATTTTCACCAAACGTAAATACCAATGTACCCAAGATACATAAGCGATAGCCTCTGTTCAGCTTGTTTTAACCTGCCGACTGCATGTATCTGCTGTACTGTCTATTGAATGAACCTGCTGTACTGTCTATTGAATGTATTGGCTGTAGTCTCTATTGAATGTTTCTGCTGTAGTCTCTATTGAATGTATCTGCTGTACTGTCTATTGAATGTATCTGCTCTACTCTCTATTGAATGTGTAGGTTACGCAAATGAAAGTATTTATACGTGTGTCTTTTTGTCTTGGTTTATATCAGCTGCACTACGTCAACTTCCTAACAACGTCGGTTGGTATGGCAATAAAGTATTGAATCTATATTGAATAGTATCTGCTGTGTACTGTACCTGTGAGTGGCAGGCTGAGAAAACCTTACTGGTGATGATGCTGCAGCGTTTCAGAGACCAGGACTGCCTGTATGATCTTAAAGTGCATGGGTTTTTTATGACATCAGCATTGGGGCAACTGGGTGACACTTTCCAGCTGTTCCCAAACTCCAGAGCTTCAACAACCACTTCCTGGTTTCTGGACGTGAAGTCATTCTTTCCATTACCGTCGTAGTTTCCACACAGACCACACACTCTGCCCTGGAAGAAAATTAAACATTTAAAAAGAATAACTTGAAGTAGCTAATAAAACAATTTTAAAAAATGGTATGCCAATGCAATTGCTAAACAAAGATACAGTGCAATCACTGGTTCAAAATGTCCTATTCTAGTCACTCACCTGGAAGGTAGAGCTGAGTTTGATGAACAGGCTATTCTTCTTATCCCACATGAGGATCAGGCCATTTTCAGCCTCAACAACAACATAGAGACCGATAGAGTGGACCTGGTATGGCACGTCTACCCCGTTCTCTTGTTTGATCACTTTTACAGATTCATCTGCTAGTATGATCTCATTTCTCTGAAAGAAAGATACAGAAAGTGTTCATTGCTAATGTAGACAGGTTTACACTGTGGTGGTGCTGGGTTTATACTGTGGTGGTGCTGGGTTTATACTGTGGTGGTGCTGGGTTTATACTGTGGTGGTGCTGGGTTTACACTGTGGTGGTGCTGGGTTTATACTGTGGTGGTGCTGGGTTTACACTGTGGTGGTGCTGGGTTTACACTGTGGTGGTGCTGGGTTTATACTGTGGTGGTGCTGGGTTTACACTGTGGTGGTGCTGGGTTTACACTGTGGTGGTGCTGGGTTTATACTATGGTGGTGCTGGGTTTATACTGTGGTGGTGCTGGGTTAATACTGTGGTGGTGCTGGGTTTATACTGTGGTGGTGCTGGGTTTACACTGTGGTGGTGCTGGGTTTACACTGTGGTGGTGCTGGGTTTACACTGTGGTGGTGCTGGGCTTATACTGTGGTGGTGCTGGGTTTATACTGTGGTGGTGCTGGGTTTATACTGTAGTGGTGCTGGGTTTATACTGTGGTGGTGCTGGGATTTACACTATCCAGGGTTACACTGTGGTTGTGCTGGGATTTACATTATCCAGGGTTACACTACGGTGGTGCTGGGCTTATACTGTGGTGGTGCTGGGTTTATACTGTGGTGGTGCTGGGATTTACACTATCCAGGGTTACACTGTGGTGGTGATGGGTTTTACACTATTCAGTTTGTACAGATACCACATGACGATTTGAAATTCTACTGTCCAAATACATAGCTAACCCTAACCCAAATACATAGCTAACCCTAACCCTAATACATAGCTAACCCTAACCCTAATACATAGCTAACCCTAACCCTAATACATAGCTAACACTAACTCAAATACCTAGCTAACCCTAACCCAAATACATAGCTAACACTAACCCAAATACCTAGCTAACCCTAACCCTAATACATAGCTAACCCTAACCCAAATACATAGCTAAGCCTAACCCTAATACATAGCTAACACTAGCCCAAAATACATAGCTAACCCTAACCCAAATACATAGCTAACCCTAACCCAAATACATAGCTAACCCTAACCCTGATACATAGCTAATACTAACCCTAATATATAGATAAGCCTAACCCTAATACATAGCTAACACTAACCCACAATACATAGCTAACCCTAACCCTAATACATAGCTAACCCTAACCCAAATACATAGCTAAGCCTAACCCTTATACATAGCTAACACTAGCCCAAAATACATTGCTAACCCTAACCCAAATACATAGCTAACATTAACCCTAATACAAAGCTAACCCTAACCCTAACCCAAATACATAGCTAACCCTAACTCAGATACATAGCTAACCCTAACCCAGTTACATACCTAACCCTAACCCTAATACATAGCTAACCCTAACCCTAATACATAGCTAACCCTAACTCAAATATATAGCTAACCCTAACCCAGTTACATAGCTAACCCTAACCCAAATACATAGCTAACCCTAACCCTAACCCAAATACATAGCTAACCCTAACTCAGATACATAGCTAACCCTAACCCTAATACATAGCTAACCCTAACCCTAACCCAAATACATAGCTAACCCTAACCCTAATACATAGCTAACACTAACCCTAATACATAGCTAATCCTAACCCGAATACATAGCTAACACTAACCCTAATACATAGCTAACCCTAGCCCTAATACATAGCTAACCCTAACCCTAACCCAAATACATAGCTAACCCTAACCCTAATACATAGCTAACCCTAAACCAAATACATAGCTAACCCTAACCCTAATACATAGCTAACACTAACCAAAAAACATAGCTCACCCTAATACATAGCTAACCCTAACCCTAATACATAGCTAACCCTAAGCCTAACCCAAATACATAGCTAACCCTAACCCTAATACATAGCTAACCCTAACCCTAATACATAGCTAACACTAACCCTAATACATAGCTAACCCGAAGCTTATACATAGCCAAACCTAACCCAAATACATAGCTAACACTAACCCAAATACATAGTTAACCCTAACGCTAATACATAGCTAACCCTAACCCTAATACATAGCTAACCCTAACCCAAATACATAGCTAACCATAACCCAAATACATAGCTAACACTAACCCTAATACATAGCTAACACTAACCCAAATACATAGCTAACCCTAACCCTAATACATAGCTAACCCTAACAATAACCCTGATACATAGCTAACCCTAACCCTAATACATAGCTAACACTAACCCACAATACATAGCTAACCCTAACCCTAATACATAGCTAACCCTAACCCAAATACATAGCTAACCCTAACCCTAATACATAGCTAACACTAGCCCAAATTACATAGCTAACCCTAACCCAAATACATATCTAACCCTAACACAAATACATAGCTAACCCTAACCCTAATACAAAGCTAATACTAACCCTAATACATAGCTAACCTTAACCCAAATACATAGCTAACATTAACCCTAATACAAAAATAACCCTAACCCTAACCCAAATACATAGCTAACACTAACCCAAATACATAGCTAACCCTAATACATAGCTAACCCTAACAATAACCCTGATACATAGCTAACCCTAACCCTAATACATAGCTAACACTAACCCACAATACATAGCTAACCCTAACCCTAATACATAGCTAACCCTAACCCTAATACATAGCTAACCCTAACCCAGTTACATAGCTAACCCTAACCCAAATACATAGCTAACCCTAACCCTAACCCAAATACATAGCTAACCCTAACTCAGATACATAGCTAACCCTAACCCTAATACATAGCTAACCCTAACCCTAACACATCGCTAACCCTAACCCTAATACATAGCTAACCCTAACCCTAACCCAAATACATAGCTAACCCTAACCCTAATACATAGCTAACCGTTACCCAAATACATAGCTAACCCTAACCCTAATACAGAGCTAACCCTAATACATAGCTAACCCTAATACATAGCTAACCCTAACCCTAATACATAGCTAACCCTAATACATAGCTAACCCTAATACATAGCTAACCCTAACCCAAATACATAGCTAACCCTAATACATAGCTAACCCTAACCCAAATACATAGCTAACCCTAATACATAGCTAACCCTAATACATAGCTAACCCTAGCCCTAATACATAGCTAACCCTAACCCTAATACATAGCTAACCCTAACCCTAATACATAGCTAACCCTAATACATAGGGGTGATGTTTGTGCTGCTATTAAATCTGCCCGACAATAATTCTAAGCAGACACTCCGTCAGACAGCCCTGTCAATCTGCTAACAAAACGTATGGGGGGACGAGATAAGTGCATCCAGAGTTCAGCATGCAATTCCCATCACAGTCACCGGTGTCGACATTGTATCAAATGTCCAGACTTGTCCATTGTACCTTTAATGTATTTATGAAGCCGTTTATAAACAGTAGTTCCTACCCCCAAGAAGAGCTTGATGGTCTTGGAACAGGTGGTGCCGGTGGTTCCACAGGGAATGTTCTCTGTGATCACTCTAAAGGTACCGTTTGGATTGTTGCTGCAGTAGTCCTGCAGGATGTATTAAAATACACAGTCAGAAAACCTTGGCCTCTTAGTTGTCTTTACTTCATCTTAATCATAAATAGAAAATTTGTGCATCATACATAAAGTAGGGGTTTTATTAAAATACAAATAAAATCAGAAATACAAATGATTAATGCCCTACCTGAGTAAGAGTGTATTCACAATCTCCATTGAAAGTGAACCTTTTCTCATCAAAAGTGATGAAATGCCCATCTCCATATATGGCACACATCCCATCACACTCCTTATTGGTACACTGCCATTTTCTGCCTTCGCAGGTGCTACAATGATGCAAACATAATCACATGGCAAGATTTTAGAGGGAAGCATTTGACATATCCAAAGAAGAAGAAGAAGAGTGATAGAAGTTGATTTTACCAGGTGTTGCAGTCTACTTTGAGCACATGTCCAGGTTGGTAGTAGACTCCATTGTGAGAACAGGGACATAGGTCTTCCTTGATGCATCCTCCGTTTCCATCAGACAGCAGACCATCAGGACATACACAGCCCGACACACACTCTGAACTGATCTATAACACACAATGAAATAGGGAAGGACTGACATGAATTTAAGTTGGGCATTATGTGCCTGTATGTCCCTCCACCCTCCAGGGTATAATATGTGGACATTATGTGCCTGTATGTCCCTCCACCCTCCAGGGTATAATATGTGGACATTATGTGCCTGTATGTCCCTCCACCCTCCAGGGTATAAGATGTGGATATTATGTGTCTGTATGTCCCTCCACCCTCCAGGGTATAAGATGAAAGTTTGGATCCTGGGCATAGCTATGTCTAAGGTAATAAATCATTTGATCAATCTGACACTGTGTAAAAATAACATTGTCCTTGTATGTTTTTATTGACGTGTTGTAAGGTATGTTTTTATTAACATGTTGTAAGGCATGTTTTTATTAACGTGTTGTAAGGCATGTTTTTATTGACATGTTGTAAGGCATGTTTTTATTAACGTGTTGTAAGGCATGTTTTTATTAACGTGTTGTAAGGCATGTTTTTATTAACGTGTTGTAAGGCATGTTTTTATTAACGTGTTGTAATGCATGTTATTATTAACGTGTTGTAAGGCATGTTTTTATTAACGTGTTGTAAGGCATGTTTTTATTAACCTGTCTGGGCTAGGTGGCAGTATTTTCACGGCCGGATGAAAAACGTACGCAATTTAAACAGGTTAGTACTCTGGCCCAGGAACTAGAATATGCATATTATTAGTAGATTTGGATAGAAAACACTCTGAAGTTTCTAAAACTGTTTGAATGGTGTCTGTGAGTATAACAGAACGCATATGGCAGGCAAAAACCTGAGAAAAATTCAAGCAGGAAGTGGAAAGTCTGAGAATTGTAGATCTTCTTTTGATTCTCTATCAACACCCCACAGGCATGTTTTAATTAACGTGTTGTAAGGCATGTTTTAATTAACATGAAGTAAGGCATGTTTTTATTGACGTGTTGTAAGGCATGTTTTTATTAATGTGTTGTAAGGCATGTTTTAATTAACATGTAGTAAGGCATGTTTTTATTAACGTGTTGTAAGGCATGTTTTTATTAACGTGTTGTAAGGCATGTTTTTATTGACGTGTTGTAAGGCATGTTTTTATTAACGTGTTGTAAGGCATGTTTTTATTAACGTGTTGTAAGGCATGTTTTTATTAACGTGTTGTAATGCATGTTTTTATTAACGTGTTGTAAGGCATGTTTTTATTAACGTGTTGTAAGGCATGTTTTTATTGACGTGTTGTAAGGCATGTTTTTATTAACGTGTTGTAAGGCATGTTTTCATTGACGTGTTGTAAGGCATGTTTTTATTAACGTGTTGTAAGGCATGTTTTTATTAACGTGTTGTAATGCATGTTTTTATTAAAATGTTGTAAGGCATGTTTTTATTAACGTGTTGTAAGGCCTGTTTTTATTAAAACGTGTTGTAAGGCATGTTTTTATTAGCATGTTGTAAGGCATGTTTTTATTAACGTGTTGTAAGGCATGTTTTCATTAACGTGTTGTAAGGCATGTTTTTATTAACATGTTGTAAGGCATGTTTTTTTAGCATGTTGTAAGGCATGTTTTTATTAACGTGTTGTAAGGCATGTTTTCATTAACGTGTTGTAAGGCATGTTTTTATTGACGTGTTGTAAGGAATGTTTTTATTAACGTGTTGTAAGGCATGTTTTTATTAGCATGTTGTAAGGCATGTTTTTAACGTGTTGTAAGGCATGTCCCATTTGTAGACTTACACAGTGACTGTCTAGTGTTTGACAGCTCTTCTGACACTCTGAGCCCTTGGCTCCGGGCCCTGCACTTGAACAGTTGAAGAAACCCATTGGTTCTTCACAGGCTGTAGGGAACAAAAGTAGGCTTTATAGGTTTGTAGGGACTAAAGTACAGAGTCTTGGTTGTGAAGTGATTTGCTGTATTTGGCAAATAAAGATGTTTTCTGAATTTCAGAGTACTCACATAATTGTTTTGGTTCTCCAGCACAGCTTAATTTCCCTTGTCTGCAAGAGCTGGGTGGTTAAGAGGGATACAAGAGGAGGGGGTTAAGCATGGTTTAACATGCCTCTTGAAGTAAACCAAGACTTCAGAAGAAGACAGTCGATTTCTAAATATTTTAGTAGATCCACAACAGAGAAAACCATCAGAGTTTCAGAGATTTTCTTTCACATGCCAACCAAGTCCTCACCAAGTAACCCCATAGATCCTTGTGACCTCTCCAGGGGGTACTACTGTGCCTCCATGGTAGCAGGAGCAGCGTGAGGCAGGGACACACTCTCCCTGGTCGTTCAGGTAGGTTCCCTCGGCACAGCCACAGCCGTCCACAGACACATGGTCTAACTGTTCAATTAAATTAAAAATGTTTTATCCATGATGGGAAATTACTTTGGGCTTGCCTCCAACAACAACATCCACAACAACAAGAAGATAAAAGACAACAACAACAACAACAACAAAGACAACAACAACATCCACAACAACAAGAAGATACAAGACAACAACAACAACAACAAAGACAACAACAACATCCACAACAACAAGAAGATACAAGACAACAACAACAACAACAAAGACAACTACAACATACGCAACAACAACAAAACAGCAACAACAAGAAAACGACAACAAGACATTAATAAAATGAATAATAATAACAATAATAATATTAAATAAATAATATTAATAGAAATGAGATGTCCATGTAAATGTACCTGGCAGGTAAAGTCTGGCTGGCTCAGTGAACGACAGGTGCGGTCACAGCTGGTCATGGTGTAGTCATAGACCATCGTGTCAGGGCAGCTAGAGGAGTACTTCCCTGTGGAAAACAGTATGGTGATTCAACATTTAATTTACATGTTTGGGGTTTCTTGTTTTTAAATAAGAGGGTAAACCCTGAACACCGTGGGTTAATAGGAGGGTAAACCCTGAACACCATGGGTAAATAGGAGGGTAAACCCTGAACACCGTGGGTAAATAGGAGGGTAGACCCTGGACACCATGGGTAAATAGGAGGGTAAACCCTGGACACCGTGGGTAAATAGGAGGGTAAACCCTGGACACCGTGGGTAAATAGGAGGGTAAACCCTGAACACCATGGGTAAATAGGAGGGTAAACCCTGAACACCGTGGGTAAATAGGAGGGTAAACCCTGAACACCATGGGTTAATAGGAGGGTAAACCCTGGACACCGTGGGTAAATAGGAGGGAAAACCCTGGACACTGTGGGTAAATAGGAGGGTAAACCCTGGACACCGTGGGTAAATAGGAGGGTAAACCCTGGGCACTGTGGGTAAATAGGAGGGTAAACCCTGGACACCGTGGGTAAATAGGAGGGCAAACCCTGGACACCGTGGGTAAATAGGAGGGTAAACCCTGGATACCGTGGGTTAATAGGAGGGTAAACCCTGGACACCGTGGGTTAATAGGAGGGTAAACCCTGGACACCGTGGGTTAATAGGAGGGTAAACCCTGAACACCGTGGGTTAATAGGAGGGGAAACCCTGGACACCGTGGGTAAATAGGAGGGTAAACCCTGGAGACTGTGGGTTAATAGAAGGGGAAACCCTTCTTTAATTAATAAATAAATAATTAAATTCAGTGTCTCTGATGTTTATCTTACCACAGGTGGTGTTTCTCCATCCACTGAGCAGGACGCCTGCAGCAGCACATGCATGGACGTAGGAGGAGACCGCAGCACACATGCACTCCTCACTCCTCTCACAGTTACAGCTGTCATATAGGCAGATCTATAGGGAGAGAAGAAGAAACAGAAGAAGAAGAAGGTTCAGTTATGAGATGTGTTAATGAAGAAAACTACTGTTTTCTGAAATCACACACAAGCACAGGACAATAGTATTATAGAAATCTGATTAGATGTTTTGAGATAAATTAAATTAATATTATATCATTTTGATATAGAACTTCTTAAATGATTGTTTAAAAATATATATATTCTTAGAGCTTTGGGATAACTCTGTAGTTAAAGAGCATTTGACAAATTAAAATCATCATACTTACTTCCTTGTAGTAATTTGGGTCGATCTCAGTGTGGCATTGGGAAAATATTCCTGCACGATCTGACAGCATCGAGCACCAGTGCTTGGCATATCTCTCTGTAAAACATTTTAGCAACATTTCACAAAGTACAAAGAGTTTTTATCTAGGCTTTACTGTGCATCTCAGTAGACATACGCAAGTGTAATCTCCAATAAGTATTCCAAGGCTCTGATAAAGGCTCTCTATGCCGAAACATTATGAAACAATTTAAATGGTTAGTTAGAAAATAAACTCAGATCTATGAACAGAGTGATCCTTTTTCTGTGACTATTTGGATAGAAAACACTGACGTTTCTAAAACTGTTTGAATGATGTCTGTGAGTATAACAGAACTCATATAGCAGGCAAAAACCTGAGAAAAATCCAACCAGGAAGTGTGGAAATCTGAGGCTTGTGGTTTTTCAAGTGATTCCCTATCCAGTACACAGTGACTTAGGGTTCATTTTGTACTTCCTAAGGCTTCCACTAGATGTCAACAGTCTTTAGAACGTTGTTTCATGCTTCTACTGTGAATATGGAGCGAACAAGAGGGCCTGGAGTCAGATGAGCGAGAAATGACATGAGCTCAGAGGTGCACGCTCACGTGAGTGTGAGCTGTGTTCCTTTTCTTTTCTGAAGACATTGGAATTGTCCGGTTGTAATATTACTAAAGATTTATGTTAAAAACGTCCTAAAGATTGATGCTATACATCGTTTGACATATTTCTACAAATGTAAATAGAACTTTTTTTGACTTTTCGTCGTAACATTATCGCGCGCTTCCTGCATTTGGAGTAGTGGACTGAACACGCGAACAAAAAAGAGGGATTTGGACATAAATGATGGACTTTATTGAACAAAACAAACATTTATTGTGGACATGGGATTCCTGAGTGCATTCTGATGAAGATCATCAAAGGTAAGTGAATATTTATAATATTATTTCTGAGTTTTATTGACTCCACAAAATGACGAGTTTGGTTTTGTGTCTGAACGCTGTACTCAGATTATTGCAAAGTGTGCTTTTGCTGTAAAGTTTTTTTGAAATCTGACACAGCGGTTGCATTAAGGAGAAGTGTATCTATAATTCTTTGAATGACAGTTTAATATTTTATCAACGTTTATGATGAGTATTTCTGTAAATTGATGTGCTCATTCATCGGAAGTTTTGGGAGGCAAAACATTTCTGAACATTACACGCCAATGTAAAATGGGGTTTTTGGATATAAATATGAACTTTATCGAGCAAAACATACATGTATTGTGTAACATGAAGTCCTATAAGTGCCATCTGATGAAGATCATCAAAGGTTAGTGATTAATTTTAGCTGTATTTCTGGTTTTTGTGACGCCTCTCCTTGCTTGGAAAATGGCTGTGTGGTTTTTCTTGTCAAGGTGATGTCCTAACATAATCTAATGCTATGCTTTCGCCGTAAAGCCTTTTTGAAATCAGACACTGTGGTTGGATTAACGAGAACATTATCTTTAAAATGGTGTATAGTACTTGTATGTGTGAGAAAATTGAATGATGAGATTTTTGTTGTTTTGAATTTGGCGCCCTGCTATTTCACTGGCTGTTGAATAGTGTGTCCCGCAGGTGGGACGGTCACGTCCCACATACCCCAGAGAGGTTATAAAGAGGTTGAAGGAGTACCATTCTCTACACTCAGACTGCATGGGATCTCAAAGCTCTGTGCCACATCAGGACAGCTTGCTTTGTTCTTCCACGTGTTGGCGAATGTCACAGCGGTTCCTTCCACCAGTCCATTGATGGTTCTGAAGTCATCAGCTTGGACGCTGTTAAAGTCTCCGCAAAGACCTGGATAAGAGATACAAAACATTATAACAGGTGGTTTGAACTAACATTGACTGAAGATGCAATGCATCAAGTATCATTAGTTTATTAATAATTGTTTCAGGTGAGGTCTGACCGAACCCCTCAAACAAGTGGTATAGTGACACACGTTACAATAACAATAGTTTGATAACCAATCAGCTTTTATAATAATAATAATGCATGAGATTATTATTATAGACCCAAAAACGCTTATCTTTTCACAAAGACGTTAAATGAACAGAGAGAAACATACCCTGGGTTTTTTCTTTGTGTGAACTGCTAGCTACGATGTAGACCTGCATTATAGGTGTTATCTGCACCTCTAGTCGGAGCCCATAAGAGGTATGCACGACGATGTAGAACGTAGAGGGCTGAAAGATCTTTACATCCGCTGTGGAAAATATACACAAGTTCTAGTCACAATCTAGTTTAGCATGAACTTTTAGCTCCCACTTCCCTATTGTGGGATGCTTATGGTGTTACATGCTGCTAGACAAGGAAAGAAAGACGATAAAAAGAGACAACTTCTGGTACAGTACGTTCTACACGGGAAGGGTTACAAACATACGTTTATACTGATTAATAACTACAAAAAAATAGACAGATATCACATTTCTGTATCCCTTTTCTCAAGCAGCCATCAATCAGTCACTCACCCATGAAAAGCGGCAACTGAGAAAACATCTTGTCGACAAAAACCCTTCCACTGGCCTCGATGACGATAATCTGCAAGTGACAAATTACAACTTGAATAAAAACGACTCCCCAGGTGATAAGGAGTGTGGAACACGGTTGGAGTCAATTCCAGTCAATTCAGAGAGTAAACCTAATTCCAATTCCAAATGTTCCTCACTGAAAAAACAATGAAGAGCATTGGAATTGGAATTTCAGTGGACTGCCTGAACTGACTGGAATTTAAATGGAATTTACTCCAACCCTGAAGTGGTGATACGAGTCACTGACAGCAGCAGAAGTCTCAACATTGAGTTTTTTTCCCCTGAACATATACAACATGGTTTGATGTTGATATATTTTAATATGACACTATCAGGTGGGTGTGTCACTGCAGAAAGGCTAACTTACCATGGACTCTGGAGTCACCAGGGTTACAGATCTTAGGCAGGTCTCAATGTCTGTCTTCCCACATTTCACTATGTCACCCAGGACTGTGAAAGCAGTCTTGTTGGTTTGCTGGGGACAATTGGTACACGGTATGACAGAAAAAGTTATGGAATGATAGTAAAGTTAAGGCATGACAGTAAGGATAAGGGAACACGTTTTTTGTAACACACTACTTACTACTTGCCTACTTTCGGTTCTAGGGAATTACAGTTCCTTCAGGAAGTATTCACACCCCTTTACTTATTCCACATGTTGTTGTGTTACAGCCTGAATTTAAAATGTATTAAATATATGTTTTTTCACACAATACCCAATAATGACAAAGTGAAAACATGTTTTTAGAAACTTTTGCTAATTTATTGAAAATGAAATACAGAAATATCTTATTTACATTAGTATTCATCCCCTGAGTCAATACATGTTAGAATCACCTTTGGCGGTGATTACAGCTGTGTGTGTTTCTGGGTAAGTTTCTAAGAGATTTGCACTCCTGGATTCTACACTATTTGCAATTATTTATTTTTGTACATTCTTCAAGCTCTGTCAAGTTGGATGTTGATCATTGATAGACAGCGATTTTCAAGTCTTGCCATAGATTTTAAAACTGATTTATGTTCAAACTGTAACTAGGCCACTCAGGAACATTCAATATCATCTTGGTAAGCAACTCCAGTGTATACTTGGCCTTGTGTTTTAGGTTATCGTCCAACTGAATGGTGAATTTGTCTCCCAGTGTCTGATGGAAAGCAGACTGAACTAGGTTTCCTCTAGGATTTTGTCTGTGCTTAACTCCATTCTGTTTATCTTTTATCCTGAAAAACTCCCCAGTCTTTAACGATTACAAGCATACTCATAACATGAAGCAGCCATAACATGATGCAGCCACCACAATGCTTGAAAATATGAAGAGTGGTACTCAGTAATGTCTTGTATTGTATTTGTGTCACGTCCTGACCAGTATATGGGGTTATTTGTTAATGTAGTTTGGTCAGGACGTGGCAGGGGGTGTTTGTTTAGAGTGTTTCGGGGTTTGTTGGGCTATGTTCATATTTAAGAGGGGTGTTTGTTTAGAGTGTTTCCGGGTTTGTTGGGCTATGTTCTTTGTTAGTCTATTTCTATGTTAGTTCTAGTATGTCTATTTCTATGTGATGTTTATTGGGTGGACCTTCAATAGGAGGCAGCTGCTCCTCGTTGCTTCTAATTGAAGGTCCTATTTAAGAGGGGTGTGGGTAGTTGTTCCTTGTTTAGTGTTTGTTACACAACAAAATGTGGAAAATTTCAAGGAGTGTAAATACCTTCTGAAGGCACTGTACATTATGATTGAACTTGATTGAAAAGTCTGATGTTATTTATGAGATTAATATGGATAGTGATAGCAATGGTATCTATAAGCACCTCCAATGCAAGTGGCTGCCAGCTGTCAGCCGCAACCGATGCTTGATGTGGCCCGTTCGTGGGCCAGTACATGTTCGCTAGCGAGTTAGGAGTTAAGTCTACTAAACATACAGTACGTGTCAGCATGGAGTCATATTACTGCCAACTGACATGGAATCTGAATTGAATCACTGTGAATTTGTATGAAAAAAATCACATTTTTATTCAGTATTTCTCCATACAGTAGGTTAGATCCCTACCTTGGACAGGACATATGAGCAGTCTCCATGGAAGGTGTAGGTTTTCCCATCGTAGGTGGTGATGTGGGAACCTCCCACTATGGAGCAGGTAGCTGGGCAATCTAGATCCACACAACTCCACTGGCCTTGGATACAGGTACTAACGGAGAGAGACAGTCAGTTTAGCTTCAACACACCTGGCTCAACACATCCAGTTTAGCCTCAACACATCCAGCTCAACACAGCCAGTTTAGCCTCAACACATCCAGCTCAACACAGTCAGTTTAGCTTCAACACATCCAGCTCATCACAATGCAGCTCTCAACACATCCAGTTTAGCTTCAACACATCCAGCTCAACACATCCACCTCAACACACACAATCATTCAGTGTATATAAACACAATGCAGCTCTTACCATTCATGGCATGTTCTTGAGAATGATTGTCCAGGCTGGTAAGATTGTCCGTTGTGGAGACAAGAGCACTGGTTCACAGCTACACAGCCTTTATGAGTGATGTCATCAAACACAGTTCCTATGAGAAAGGCATTCAACACATTTAGTCACCTGATCCCGTAAATTACATTCAATACATTACATTTAGTCACCTGATCCCATGAATTACATTTAATACATTACATTTAGTCATCTGATCCCATAAATTACATTAAATATATTTAGTCACCTGATCCCATAAATGACATTCAATGAATTTAGTACTTCCTTATCTCATAAAATACATTGATCCATGTAGTTCAGTATATTAATTACTACGGGACATCTGTTGCAGAACTTTTGTCAAATAATGAAATCTCCAGTCCTACAATAAGGCTACTCTTCCAATCTATGTAACCTTTAACCTGTTACTGGTTTAAATGGCCACATAACTGATATCAGGGTTTTATACAGCCTTCCTGGTTTAAATAGCCACATAACTGATATCAGGGTTTTATACAGCCTTCCTGGTTTAAAGAGCCACATAAGTGATATCAGGGTTTTATACAGTCTTCCTGGTTTAAATAGCCACATAACTGATATCAGGGTTTATACAGCCTTCCTGGTTTAAATAGCCACATAACCATTATGAGTTTTAATACAGTCTTCCTGGTTTAAAATCCAGGGATGTGGACTCCAGTCATGTTGCAACTTGAGACTTGACAAAAAGTAAAACACTTCCCACTATACTTTGACTTGAGCTAATTTAACTTGGACTTGAGCTGTATGACTCGATTTGTCATCTTGCGCATGTAAACCTGTCTGGGGGGGGGGGGGGGGTGCAGTTTGTAAAATGTGGGGCCAAAATCACTGAACTTTACTTGGTACTTACCCACTATTACTTGGGACTTGACTCTTAACTCGAAAAATAAGACTTGAGACTTGCTTAGGACTTGAAAAATTGAGACTTGGTTTCATCTCTGTTAAAATCAGTGAGTGTGCAGTACCGGCAGAGCAGAACCTCCGTCGGTGAGATTGCATTTGTTTATTTTTAATGCAACTTTAAAATAGTTACACAGCTGACATATGATGTTGTACTCAGCTACTTTAAAATAGTTACACAGCTGACATTTAATGTTGTACTCAGCTACTTTAAAATAGTTACACAGCTGACATATGATGTTGTACTCAGCTACTTTAAAATAGTTACACAGCTGATATTTAATGTTGTACTCAGCTACTTTAAAATAGTTACATAGCTGACATATAATGTTGTACTCAGCTACTTTAAAATAGTTACATAGCTGACATTTAATGTTGTACTCAGCTACTTTAAAATAGTTACACAGCTGACATATAATGTTGAATTCAGCTACTTTAAAATAGTTACACAGCTGACATATAATGTTGTACTCAGCTACTTTAAAATAGTTACATAGCTGACATTTAATGTTGTACTCAGCTACTTTAAAATAGTTACACAGCTGACATTTAATGTTGTACTCAGCTACTTTAAAATAGTTACATAGCTGACATATAATGTTGTACTCAGCTACTTTAAAATAGTTACATAGCTGACATTTAATGTTGTACTCAGCTACTTTAAAATAGTTACACAGCTGACATTTAATGTTGTGTTCAGCTACTTTAAAATAGTTACACAGCTGACATATAATGTTGAATTCAGCTACTTTAAAATAGTTACATAGCTGACATATGATGTTGTACTCAGCTACTTTAAAATAGTTACACAGCTGACATATAATGTTGTGTCCAGCTACTTTAAAATAGTTACATAGCTGACATATAATGTTGTATTCAGTAAATTAGTGCATGTACCAGCAGGGCAGAAGCATCCGTCGGTGCAGTGTTCCTCACAATGCTGGTTCCTCTTTGGGTTGGAGCAGGTATCAGTGCAGGGACTACCACACTCCTGGTACTGCATGCTTAAAGGACACGTCTTCACTGCTCAACACAGACAAATAACCCTGGTCACAAATCTGTTTCTGAGTCTTCATTATTTCACATTTTCACATATTCTTCTATTGAAATCATTGGAAGACTAAGTGAAAATTAGAATTTGCTCCTCAGTTTTCAGTCACATAAATGTAAATACTAGCATGTCAAAGAAGAAGACACTATAGGTTACCTAAGGCAAAGCATTATTGCATGTCAAAAGTGTTTACTTTGAGTTACAACAAAGCTCTGGCTGAGGATTTTTTTCCCCTCCCACATCAAAACTACCAACAGAGAAATACAAACAAACAATCCAAAATAAAAACAAAAAGGATAAAAAAAAAAAGATTCCCTTACTGCAGAACTGGTCGGTCTTCCACTCTTGGGGTTTCCCCCCTGCGTGAGCACACTGGCGGGAGTACTCTGACATGGTGGGGCAGGCGCAGGCACTGCTGCTGCTGTTGCCACAGTGACACATGTCTTCTGCACAGGCCTTGATGAAGGAGTCTGTGGCAATCAGGTCCTTACAGCTACTGAAGGCAAGACTGGTGAGAAGCTGCTCACAAAGTTCGGTCTGAAAGGATGAAGAACAAGAAGAATTACTAAAGACAACATAGAGGGATTATGTATTGATCAAATGTCAGCCATGATGATGTTGATATTTTAAACTAACAGTCATGTTTAAATGTAATGAATTAGAAATCTTAAATGTTCAGCTCAGATCTAGGCTTGTAAATACCTGTTCTTCACACTGCTCAGTGTGACCAGGGATTTCTGTACAGGTCTCTGTTGGGCCATTCATCTTCCAAATATCACCATAGTCGATTGTCTTCAGATGATCATCTGTAAGAAAATAAACATAGTTTTATCTTACCTGTTATTTCCCCTAACAAACAGTCTCTGTCATCATGTGTTTTGTGTTTTTGATAACCCTTTCTTAAAATGGTACCTTGAAAAATACTTTATAACCCCTTCCTAACCCATAGATTGAACCTATACATTCATAAACAGAACAGGAGCGTAATCCGCCCCTCTAAGACATTTGGTGATTTTGTTTACCATTCCTAATGAACTCGTTGTAAATCTGGACTCCGTTGAAGTCTCCACACAGCCCACAAGTCTGATTCTGGAACTTTGAGTCCAGCTCCACCTATAAAACCAATGGAAGATAACTGAGGGTTAATGCATCGCAAATATGTACATTTCACATACAGCTAGCTGGCCATGCAGCTACAGCAGTTTATATGTACTGAAATTTCACATGCTTCATCTGTTCTAGCCTGGGTACCAGTCTGTTTATGCTAACATTCCAATCCTGGTTCTAGCCTGGGTACCAGTCTGTTTATGCTAACATTCCACTACTTGTTCTAGCCTGGGTACCATTCTGTTTATGCTAACATTCCACTCCTTGTTCTAGCCTGGGTACCAGTCTGTTTATGCTAACATTCCACTACTTGTTCTAGCCTGGGTACCAGTCTCTTTATGCTAACATTCCAATCCTGGTTCTAGCCTGGGTACCAGTCTGTTTATGCTAACATTCCACTACTTGTTCTAGCCTGGGTACCATTCTGTTTATGCTAACATTCCACTCCTTGTTCTAGCCTGGGTACCAGTCTGTTTATGCTAACATTCCACTCCTTGTTCTAGCCTGGGTACCAGTCTGTTTATGCTAACATTCCACTTCTTGTTCTAGCCTGGGTACCAGTCTGTTTATGCTAACATTCCACTCCTTGTTCTAGCCTGGGTACCAGTCTGTTTATGCTAACATTCCACTACTTGTACCTGTGTTACAAGCATTTCGCTACTTCCACAATAATATCTGTTAAATATGTGTATGCGACCAGTAGGATTTGATTTGATATACCTATGTTTGGCATATGATGCTGAGTACAAGGAGTGGGATGTGAGCACAAAACAGGCATTGTGTTTCAGGTTAGGTATGTACAGATAGAATCAACACAGAGCATTAGGCTACCTAAAACAAATACAAATGTGTGCCCAGGACTTTGCTAATATTGTTTAATGTTTAATGTATTGTATACCCAAGTGGTTATTCATTAAAGTGAATTATGTGGATTAGGGATCATGTCTACAATATATCTACAATAGGAAACCTGTTTCACTGTAGTTTTATTCTGGTCTGACATGAAACGGATAGGATCTAACAACAATACCAAATACATTCACTGTATGAATCTTCCCAACTATTTGTTTCTCCGTTTTAATAATCAGGATTCTACTTTTTGTTGGTTTGTGTTCTATAAACATCTGAAAGGGGAGGTGTCTTACAATCCCCTCTGTTTTTACCTCTCCTGTACATGCACTCTTCCCTTTAAAACCTTTTAAACTCTCATCATGTTGTTAAAACCTTTTAAACTCTCATCATGTTGTTAAAACCTTTTAAACTCTCATCATGTTGTTAAAACCTTTTAAACTCTCATCATGTTGTTAAAACCTTTTAAACTCTCATCATTTGTTAAAACCTTTTAAACTCTCATCATGTTTTGTATTTTCTTGCGTGCATTTAGAATAATAATAAAATGAAGCATCATATTCATGATGTTTTCCTCATTAAATTGAATGTGAGTTGTCTGAAAACTGGTCTGTCTGCTGTGCAAATATGTTTCAGTCTGAGGTTATGATGTTTGAGTACACTGGGATTATTTACATACACACGAAGGGGAACGATGATACCTACAGTATTTACTCACAACAATGTCAATAGATATTGAGACAATATCGTGACTTCTGATCTAATCACACTCTGGAACTGATTAAACTAATACGTTCTTCCATATTGTCCCCACCAAATGGCACCCTATACCCTATATAGTACACGACTTTCAACAAGAGCCTTATGGGCCCTAATCCAAAGTAGTGCACTATAAAGGGAATAGGGTGCCATTTAGGACAACGCTTTTCTGAGTGTTTTCACTGAAGCCTAGATGATGAAAGGGGTTGGTGGAGGAAGTACATTGGTCCACATCCTTGATTGGAGCAAAGACTATTCTAATATCACTTTACCTGCCAATCTGTGGCCCTACTAAAGAGACCACAACTGTTGGAATGATCATTGATGTTCCCAACAGTTCCTCTAACACTGATGTTCCCAACAGTTCCTCTAACACTGATGTTCCCAACAGTTCCTCTAACACTGATGTTCCCAACAGTTCCTCTAACACTGATGTTCCCAACAGTTCCTCTAACACTGATGTTCCCAACAGTTCCTCTAACACTGATGTTCCCAACAGTTCCTCTAACACTGATGTTCCCAACAGTTCCTCTAACACTGATGTTCCCAACAGTTCCTCTAACACTGATGTTCCCAACAGTTCCTCTAACACTGATGTTCCCAACAGTTCCTCTATCACTGATGTTCCCAACAGTTCCTCTAACACTGATGTTCCCAACAGTTCCTCTAACACTGATGTTCCCAACAGTTCCTCTAACACTGATGTTCCCAACAGTTCCTCTAACACTGATGTTCCCAACAGTTCCTCTAACACTGATGTTCCCAACAGTTCCTCTAACACTGATGTTCCCAACAGTTCCTCTAACACTGATATTCCCAACAGTTCCTCTAACACTGATGTTCCCAACAGTTCCTCTAACACTGATGTTCCCAACAGTTCCTCTAACACTGATGTTCCCAACAGTTCCTCTAACACTGATGTTCCCAACAGTTCCTCTATCACTGATGTTCCCAACAGTTCCTCTAACACTGATGTTCCCAACAGTTCCTCTAACACTGATGTTCCCAACAGTTCCTCTAACACTGATGTTCCCAACAGTTCCTCTATCACTGATGTTCCCAACAGTTCCTCTAACACTGATGTTCCCAACAGTTCCTCTAACACTGATGTTCCCAACAGTTCCTCTAACACTGATGTTCCCAACAGTTCCTCTAACACTGATGTTCCCAACAGTTCCTCTATCACTGATGTTCCCAACAGTTCCTCTAACACTGATGTTCCTTTCAGTTCCACTAACACTGATGTTCCCAACAGTTCCTCTAACACGGATGTTCCCAACAGTTCCTCTAACACTGATGTTCCCAACAGTTCCTCTAACACTGATGTTCCCAACAGTTCCTCTAACACTGATGTTCCTTTCAGTTCCACTAACACTGATGTTCCCAACAGTTCCTCTAACACGGATGTTCCCAACAGTTCCTCTAACACTGATGTTCCCAACAGTTCCTCTAACACTGATGTTCCCAACAGTTCCTCTAACACTGATGTTCCCAACAGTTCCTCTAACACTGATGTTCCCAACAGTTCCTCTAACACTGATATTCCCAACAGTTCCTCTAACACTGATGTTCCCAACAGTTCCTCTAACACTGATGTTCCCAACAGTTCCTCTAACACTGATGTTCCCAACAGTTCCTCTAACACTGATGTTCCCAACAGTTCCTCTATCACTGATGTTCCCAACAGTTCCTCTAACACTGATGTTCCCAACAGTTCCTCTAACACTGATGTTCCCAACAGTTCCTCTAACACTGATGTTCCCAACAGTTCCTCTATCACTGATGTTCCCAACAGTTCCTCTAACACTGATGTTCCCAACAGTTCCTCTAACACTGATGTTCCCAACAGTTCCTCTAACACTGATGTTCCCAACAGTTCCTCTAACACTGATGTTCCCAACAGTTCCTCTATCACTGATGTTCCCAACAGTTCCTCTAACACTGATGTTCCTTTCAGTTCCACTAACACTGATGTTCCCAACAGTTCCTCTAACACGGATGTTCCCAACAGTTCCTCTAACACTGATGTTCCCAACAGTTCCGCTAACACTGATGTTCCCAACAGTTCCTCTAACACTGATGTTCCTTTCAGTTCCACTAACACTGATGTTCCCAACAGTTCCTCTAACACGGATGTTCCCAACAGTTCCTCTAACACTGATGTTCCCAACAGTTCCTCTAACACTGATGTTCCCAACAGTTCCTCTAACACTGATGTTCCCAACAGTTCCTCTATCACTGATGTTCCCATCAGTTCCTCTAACACTGATGTTCTCAACAGTCACTAGCTAACTACAGACCGTTTTCATCAGGACCAGAATATTGCAGAAAAGCATCACATTTACATTTGACATTTAGCAGACACTCTCATCCAGAGTGATTTACAGTCAGTGTATTGAACCAAAGCAGGTGAAACAACCACATATCACTGTAGTGTAACAGAAGACGTATGGAAATGAGAAAGCATACTGAACACATACCCAGAGGGAATCATCTTCATTCCACATGACGACTAACCCCAGCTTGGCTGTGATCTTCACATATGAAACAGTCCTCTCAATGAAGATGTTAAACTGACCAAATGGTATGGTGACCCTAGGGGGACAAAACAAAACAATCAGAGAGGAGAGTCGGTATTTCAACAAGGGTCGAAATTGTCCTTTAAAGTATTTTCTTTGTATTTTTCTTCCTCCCCTATTGAGACTGTACTAGGTAAACATGTCTGTATACATTAGGATTTCATCAAATGGAATTTCAGCTTGATAACGTTCATCTGTAAATGCACATCAACTAAACTTCAGAATATGAGTTTTACCTCTGAATGCTGTACAATGAATTATTTTAGATCGCTGATGAACTCACTGTTGCTCGTTGAAACTGACATTATGTAGATTGTTAAAACAGCAAAAAGTTGATCTCAAGATGAGTTAAATGATGATGCAGCACTGCATCCATTTTTTTTTAATTCTGAATTTTACCTCAAGTCTTCATACAAAAGTAGCAACTGAAGTGAAAAATAAATTACTTTCCATTCTTTTTTCCCCTTACATTTGATAAATGCAAGTGGACAAAACTAAAAAAAGATGGATCTCTGAATAAAATGAATCCCATTGGATGTAGTAAAGTGATAACAAACCCCCGTATCATTTACTTCCTGTATTACTATTTATTTTACACATCTAAGAGCCAATGGTTTTACACATCTGAGATCCATTGTTGACTAGACTGGGAACTCACTTTAATCCGTTGACGCTGACGTTACCGTTGGCCAGCTCCACGAAGGTTCCATCCAGCTTCAAAGAAACCTTAATAATAACAACAGTAGGACATTTTATTTGACAGACGCCTTTCAGGACCCTCAAGGTCACCTTACATTAAGATCATAGAGCATTAAACACAATTAATCAATAGTGAAATTTAAAACAATTAATCAATAGTGAAATTTAAAAACAATTAATCAACAGTGAAATTTTAAAATAATAAACGACTGATCACAAAGGAATACCTTGGTGATGGTGGGCAGCCCATCTACCTCCCCGCGCTGCAGCTGAATGTTAAAGGCCTCGTAGCCACTGCTGCTCTTACACAACGACGACAGCACGTAGTTACAGGTGTAGGGCAGCTGGAAGAAGTCTCCATCGTAGGTTTTGTAGTGGTAGTTACCCCATGTGCTGCAGACCTGCCCATTATGAGCTGGACTCACTCCTGCTGCATGGGGGGAAATGTACAGTATAGTTGCACCATCCATCTCTGAATATAAGATGTATAATATAACAGCACAGTAGAATATAGATATTTGAATATTAGGTGACATATATTCAACAACACAAATTACCTGATAAGATTTGCAGTTTGGCATCATATAGACTCCCAATGGAAGTCCTATCTGGAATCATAACTGGAAATAGACAGGGAACAAGTCTTATTTTGCTTCTAATCCAGCTCTTCTTTAGTTCCTAAACTATGCTACATGGGTTATCCTAAAGTGATAAATTGTATTTCATCATATCTTGTCTTGTCTTTTTTTACCAGTGTTAGAATGTGCAGCAGATAGTCCGAAGACGAGAGCGATCCACGGCTTCACCCATTGGAGTGCCATGATGGTTCTTCTAACGAGTCCTCCTGGTCCACCTGAACAGGTACTCTTCCTGTTCCTACTGATACTGTGAGGCACCAGTTGCCTGCTTTTAAACTACTACACTCAAGGAAGTACCTTGATGATGCTGGGATAGTTGATTCTGTATCTAAGGAGGGGACTGATCAAACTTTAGGTGTTAGCATTGTTCTGTTTGTCTGTCTGTCAGTGGTAGGATTACCTGTAATTGACATTGTGTAATGTATTAATCATAATAATCCCTAGGTAACTATCGATATTCCTGATAAGTAGGGTACATCCCAAAAGTGTTCCCTATACAATGAGTGTACAGAATATTAAGACTCCTTGTGAAAGCTATGATCCCTGATTGATGTCACCTGTTAAATCCTCTTCCACCAGTGTAGATGAAGGGAAGGAGACAGGTTAAAGAAAGATTTTTAAGCCTTGAGACAATTGAGACATGGATTGTGTATGTGTGCCATTCCGAGGATGAATGGGCAAGACAAAAGATTTAAGTGCCTTTGAACGGGGTATGGTAGTAGGTGCCAGGGCACCGGCTTGTGTCAAGAACTGCAACGCTGCTGGGTTTTTCACACTCAACAGTTTCCCGTGTGTATCAAGAATAATCCACCACCCAAAGGACATCCAGCCAACTTGACACAACTGTGGGAAGCATTGGGGTCGACATGGGCCAGCATCCCTGTGGAACGCTTTCGACACCTTGTAGAGTACATGGCCTGACGATTTGAGGCTGTTCTGAAAGCAAAAAGGTGGTGTGCAACTATATATTAGGAATGTTTTGTACACTCAGTGTATAGTGCACTACCTTTGAACAGAGTCCTCGTGTATGGTATAGGGTATAGGGTGCCATTTGGGCCCATATTGATTACAGTTAACCCTTATCTAAACTGTGATGAATGGACAGACTCATCAACATTCTACAGAATCTTAGATTTTTTTTCATTAATCTTTAAAGGGCCAGTCTGTGATATTTACAGCCATTTATACCATAGACGTGGTTGAGTGGCAACATTTCTCCAGCCCTATCCCTCAGCTTTAATAGCACAGACTCATCAACATTCTACAGAATCTTAGATTTTTTTCATTAATCTTTAAAGGGCCAGTCTGTGATATTTACAGCCATTTATACCATAGACGTGGTTGAGCGGCTACATTTCTCCAGCCCCATCCCTCAGCTTTAATAGCAAACCAAGTGACGGGGCTGCCGTTTATTTAATTTTCAAATGAAGGAGTGGGCCTTTGTATGACTAATTGATGATGCGCTGTCCATCTGTTTATGCTGATTTTAAGGTTTTACCTGTTTTTTTAATATATTGTATGACATCACATTTTATGTATGTTCTGCATATGTACAAAGATGTTCAAATAAACCTTTAAAACTTCAATTGTGGTTTACTACTTGTCATGTTTCATGACCTGTTCTTGGAAAAAGAGGGATGAAAGTTTGTGTTAGTCTTATTAGGGACACAGCCTGCTTCACAGCCAAGCCTCACCACTGGACCACAAAGTTGTAGGATCAATCCCAAATAGCACCCTACTCACTAGCCCCCATAGTGTTCTGGTCAGAAGTAGTGCACCATATAGGGAAAAGGGTGTCACTTGGGACGCATCATAGATGTCCTACAGTTGTTCAAGCGTTGGGTTGTGTCTACAGATTATTTGTTTTTGGTTGGAGGAAACGTTGTAACATCAACTCAACCGCTCAGTCATTTCTAAGTTCTCAGATCGCTAATGAAGCATTAACAGGACATGACTAAATATTGACTTAGCAACTTATTTACAATTCATCATCAGCTCTTGGTGAACACACTACACAGTCACGCAGTAGAAGATGAGGTGTCAAGCTCAGCTCAATTATAATTCACTGACATATTTCAGAGCTATACTTGTACTAACAGGATGTCTGTTGTGTTAGAACACAGTAGTGATACTTCAGATAGAGCAGAGCAGTACTACTTCAGATAAAATATAGTAATGATACTTCAGATAGAGCAATGACACTTAAAAAAACAGAGTATTTCTACTTCAGATAGAACAGAGTAGTGATACTTCAGATAGAACAGTGATACTTAAAATAGAACAGAGTAGTGATTCTTCAGATATAACAGAGTAGGGGGTACATCTTTTTAAAACGATTCTTTTAAAGACGTTATTTGTGCACTTCTACAGTAAGCCAAACAAGGGGAATAGGTTTTTGAAAGTTGCATTTTAATTAAATAAGCAAGCACAAGTTTCTATATTTCTACATTTTAAATATCAGCCATTTAATCTGTTAGCTAAATAACAGCTCTTCGATGCAGGGTACCAACAACAATTGCTCCCCGGACGTCGATTAAGGACACCAACTCTTTGGTTCTGCATAACGTGCAGAAGACACTTTTTGGTTGAATCCATTCAGTTTTGCTATTGACTAGGTATCCCCTTCCCTTGCACACCCTTATTCATCATCATCACAAAATACCATAAAAAAAATCTGCTATTGTAGGGAAACACATCATTATACATACCATTGGTGTAAAGTACTTATGTAAAAATACTTTATAGTACTAAAGTATTTTGGGGGGGTATCTGTACTTTACTTTAGGATTTATATTTTTTGCAACTTTTGCTTTTACTTCTCTAAATTCTGAAATAAAATTATGTACTTTTTACTGCGTACATTTTCCATGACACCCAAAAGTACTCGTTACATTTTGACGGGAAAATTCTCCAATTCGCACACTTATCAAGAGAACATCCCTGGTCATCCCTACTGCATCTGATCTGGCAGACTCACTATCCACAAATGCTTCATTTGTAAATAATGTCTGAGTTTTGGAGAGTGCCCCTGGCTATCCGTAAATAAATAAAAAATAAAATTGTGCTGTCTGGTTTGCTTAAAATAAGGAATTTGATAAAATATTGTCACGGTTGTCGTCGGTGAATGAGGACCAAAATGCAGCAGGTACGTGTATGCTCATTTTTAGATTTATTAACTTTCAAAATAATACTCCAAAACAAACAAACCACGAAAACGAACGAACAACAAAACAGTCTGGCCAAGCTAAGCTTAACACAGAACAATCACCCACAAATCCCAAACACAAACACACCCTACTATATGAGACTCTCAATCAAAGGCAGATAGACAACACCTGCCTTCAACTGAGAGTCCCAACCCCAATTAACCAAACATAGACATACATTCACTAGACTCCCCATAGAAATACCTAAACATAAACCAACACCCGGAATTACTAAAACAAACACCCTTTTAACAAAACACACCACCCTGAACCACATAAAACAAATACCCTCTGTCACGCCCTGACCAAACTACAAAACAATTAACCTTATATACTGGCCAGGACGTGACAGATATTTTCTTTTAATTTTACTTTTGATACTTAAGTACATTTGAGCAATTACATTTACTTTTGATACTTAAATATTTTTAAAACCAAATACTTTTAGACTTTTACTCAAGCAGTATTTTACAAGGTGACTTTTACTTTTACTTGACTCATTTTCGTTTGAGGTATCTTTACTTTTACTCAAGTATGACAATTTAGTACTTTTTCTACCACTGCAGAAATCCTACCAGGGTAAACCTCCAGAGGGGGACCGCAACGATGATCCACAACCGGGACATCCCGTGGTCACTTTTATTGTGGGTTGCAACTTGCAGAATCCTTCCAAGGTTGAACCCACCAGAGGGGCACTGTCATGACTCTCCTGGGTGAGGATAAAAGGCCTCACATCGGGTTGGTAAAAAGCTGACAACTACCAGACCCTCTTAACAACAGAAGAGGAGAAGGATGGGGCGGTTTTGACACCTTAACCTCCCTGGGCAAGGTGGGACATTTGCGTCCCACCTAGTCAACAGCCAGTGGAATCATGTGGCGCGAAATACAAATACTTCATAAATGCTATAACTTCAATTTCTCAAACATATGACTATTTTACACCATTTTAAAGACAAGACTTTCGTTAATCTAACCACACTGTCCAATTTCAAAAAGGCTTTACAATGAAAGCAAAACATTAGATTATGTCAGGAGAGTACTCTGCCAAAAATAATCACACAGCCATTTTCAAAGCATGCATATATGTCACAAAAACCAAAACCACAGCTAAATTCAGCACTAACCTTTGATGATCTTCATCAGATGACACTCCTAGGACATTATGTTATACAATACATGCATGTTTTGTTCAATCAAGTTCATATTTATATCAAAAACCAGCTTTTTACATTAGCATGTGATGTTCAGAACTAGCATACCCACCGCAAACTTCCGGTGAATTTACTAAATTACTCACGATTAACGTTCACAAAATACATTACAATTATTTTAAGAATTATAGATACAGAACTCCTTTATGCAATCGCTATGTCAGATTTTAAAATAGCTTTTCAGCAAAAGCTCATTTTGCAATATTCTGAGTACATAGCTCAGCCATTACGGCTAGCTATTTTGACACCTGCCAAGTTCGGAGCACACTAAACTCAGAATTAGTATTAGACAAATTGTATTACCTTTGCTGATCTTCGCCAGAATGCATTCCCAGGACTCCTATTTCCACAAGAAATGTTGTTTATGTTCCAAATAATCCATAGTTATGTCCAAATACCTCCGTTTTGTATGTGCGTTCAGGTCAATATCCAAAGGGTAACGCGCGAGCGCATTTTGAGACAAAGAAATTCAAAATGATCCATTACCGTACTTAGAAGCATGTCAAACGCTGTTTAAGATCAATTTTTATGGTATTTTTCTTGTAAAATAGCAATAATATTCCAACCGGACAATAGTGTATTCATTCAAAGAGGAAAAGAAGAAACAGCGTGCTCATGTGACCGCGCATATCCAATCTCTTTGTCACCAGGCAGACCACTGAGAAACTGAGCTACCATACTCTGCCCAGAGACAGAAGATGCCTCATTCCACTTTCTGAAGGCTTTAGAGAGCCAATGGAAGCCTTAGAAACTGCAACGTAACCCCACAGATACTGTAGTTTCGATAGAGAATCAAAAGAAAAATACAAATTCTCAGACAGGCCACTTCCTGCTGGGAATTGTCTCAGGTTTTTGCCTGCCATATGAGTTCTGTTATACTCACAGACACCATTCAAACAGTTTTAGAAACTTCAGAGTGTTTTCTATCAAAATATACTAATATTATGCATATTCTCATTTCTGGGCAAGAGTAGTAAACAAATTAAATCGGGTACGTTTTTTATCCAGCTGTGAAAATACTGCCCCCTAGCCCAGACAGGTTAAAGCAGATAAGACACTTGACAGAGAATTGTTACAGGATAGCCGAGAACAAATGCCCCAGGAAGAATTGGGCATGTGGAAAATGAAAGTTGCAGTCCTACAAGATAAGGTCTGACATAAGGATAATTTACTAATATTATCAAAGACATTGTTTAGATATGCAGCAATATTGATACACAGGCATAGCCATGTATCAACAGGGGGGAATGATGGTAGAGCAGGTGATAGAACAGGTTAGGAAACACTGCAGGTTAGGAAAGAGTGGTGGCCTCGAGGTTAATGGCAGAGAGGATAATTACTTTTTTTTAATTGTAGAATATCCACTCCAACATTTGGAAATGGTCCTTATTGAACTACTCAAAAGAGAAGGGAAGAAGGGGTGTTTAACAATAATTGACTAGTATAGCAAATGGGTAGAAGCGTTCCCAACTTACTTGGTGGACATGATTATGGTAGCTAAAATATTAGGTCAAGATATTATCCCTGGAGTTGGTTTACTAGGATCTATCTCTTTAAATGATGGATGACATTTTAGCTAATCAGGTTGAACAAGTAGAATGCCAGAGTTAGAGAGACCAGAACAGGTAGACATAGAAGCTGAAGAAATACGAGCAGAGCACATGTGAAGACTGTTTGTTAACCTCTCTAGTACATGTGGGACGAACTCGTCCCACCTACGTAACAGCCACTGAAATCCAGTGGCGCGATTTTTGAATCGTTAGAAATGCTATAACTTCAATTTCTCAAACATATGACTATTTCACAGCTATTTAAAGACAAGAATCTCGTTAATCTAACCCCACTGTCCGATTTCAAAAAGGCTTTACAACAAAAGCAAAACATTAGATTATGTCAGCAGAGTGCCCAGCCAGAAAAAATCTGACACCCATTTTTCAAGCTAGCATATCATGTCACATAAACCCAAACCACAGCTAAATGCAGCACTAACCTTTTATAATCTTCATCAGATGACACACCTAGGACATTGTGTTATACAATACATGCATGTCTGTTCAATCAAGTTCATATTTATATCAAAAACCAGCTTTTTACATTAGCATGTGACGTTCAGAAAAAGCATAACCACCGCAAACTTCCGGTGAATTTACTAACAGTTTGCTAAATTACTCACGATAAACGTTCACAAAAAGCATAACAATTATTTTAAGAATTATAGATACATTACCCCTCTATGCACTCGATATGTCCGATTTTAAAATAGCTTTTCGGATGAAGCACATTTTGCAATAATCTAAGTACATAGCCCGGCATTACAGGGCTAGCTATTTAGATACCCACCCAGGTCAGCATCCACCAAAATCACATTTCCTATAAGAAAGATGTTCTTACCTTGCTTGTTCTTCATCAGAATACACTGCCAGGACTTCTACTTCAATAACAAATGTTGGTTTGGTCCCAAATAATCCATCGTTATATCCAAACAGCGACGTTTTGTTCGTGAGTTCTAGAATGCTTCTTCGCGGTGTCGCGCATGGCGCATTGGCGTGTCAAAAATGTCTAAATATTCCATTACCGTACTTCGAAGCATGTCAACCGCTGTTTAAAACCAATTTTTATGCCATTTATGTCATAGAGAAGTGTTAATATTCCGACCGGGAGTATGCATTGAGCCTAAACAGCCGAATAAAATTTCTCCTCAGAAGCGACTCATGCACGCGCATCATTGAAAGGTCCTCCGAGCATCCACTTACAAAAGGCGATAATATATTTCAACCTGAGGTTCCCTCGTAAACCTTCAGTTATTTCGCGGGCTCTGAGAGCCTATTGGAGCCCTGGGAATTGTCACGTTACAGCTAAGATCCTTACTTTTCAATAAAAAGAGGTAAGACGCACGACTCCTTGTCAGACAGGGTACTTCCTGCTTGAAGCCTTGTCAGGTTTTTGCCTGCCATAGGAGTTCTGTTATACTCACAGACACCATTCAAACAGTTTTAGAAAATTCAGAGTGTTTTCTATCCAAACCTGAACAATAATATGCATATTCTAGCTTCTGAGTTGGTGTAGGAGGCAGTTAAAAATGGGAACATATTTTTTCCAAAATTCTCAATACTGCCCCCTATACCAAACAGGTTAACCAAACCCATATGTCCAAGATTGTGTGTACAACAGGTGAATTGCAGGAGAAGGTGATTCACTCAATCCAACCAGGAGACTGGGTGTGGATCCATTCCCTGAGGAGAAAAGACTGGAAGCAGCCCCATTGGGAAGGCCCATACCAGGTTCTGTTAAACCACTGCCTTTGCCATTAGAAAAGCTGAGAGAGTCACTTGGGTCCACGTTATCCACTGCAAGAAGGTATCTATACATATGAGCACTGCTGATCACACACAGAGTTAGGAGAAGAACCGAGTACTAACAGGGTCCGGGGGTTACCTCCTTAACAAAGAGTCCCTATCCCGACCGTTCATCACTGTGTGTGCTCCTAGAGGTGTGAGTATGGGGCAGTACCTAGTAGATCGACTAAGGGCAGGAGAGGGTTGGCGGTTTTTGGGAAGAGTAGGGACTCTGAGCAAAATCATAGTCTTGGTAACCTTTCTGATATATCCAGATCCACCACCTTCCGATACTAATTATATGACACCGTTGTCATTGAGAAGAAGTAAAAGATAAACTAAATAATACAATGATGAGTGACTTATAGAATAAAGTGTCAAAGAAGATAAGAAGATGTACATTGGGGGGAAAAAGTATTTGATCCCCTGCTGATTTTGTACGTTTGCCCACTGACAAAGAAAGGATCTGTCTATAATTTTAATGGTAGGTTTACTTGAACAGTGAGAGACAGAATAACAACAAAAATATTCAGAAAAACGCATGTCAGAAATGTTATAATTTGATTCGCATTTTAATGAGGGAAATAAGTATTTGACCCCCTCTCAATCAGAAAGATTTCTGACTCCCAGGTGTCTTTTATACAGGTAACGAGCTGAGATTAGGAGCACACTCTTAAGACCATCGCCAAGCAAGGACATGCTTCTAAGTACGGTAATGGAATATTTTGATATTTTGTCACGAAATGCGCTGGCGCGTTACCCTTTGGATAGTGACCTGAACGCACGAACAAAACGGAGGTATTTGGATATAACTATGGATTACTTGGAACCAAAAGAACAGTTTTTGTTGAAGTAGAAGTCCTGGGAGTGGATTCTGACGAAGAACAGCAAAGGTAATCCAATTTTTCTAATAGCAATTCTGAGTTTAGGTTGCCCCGACATTGGCGGGTGTCTGAATAGGTAGCTTGTGATGGCTGAGCTATGTACTCAGAATATTGCAAAATGTGCTTTCGCTGAAAAGCTATTTTAAAATCTGACTTAGCGGTTACATAAAGGAGTTCAGTATCTATAGTTCTTAAAATAATTGTTATGTATTTTGGGTATGCTAGTTCTGAACGTCACATGCTAATGTAAAAAGCTGGTTTTTGATATAAATATGAACTTGATTGAACAAAACATGCATGTATTGTATAACATAATGTCCTAGGAGTGTCATCTGATGAAGATCATCAAAGGTTAGTTCTGCATTTAGCTGTGGTTTGGTTTTTGTGACATATATGCATGCTTTGAAAATGGCTGTGTGATTATTTTTGGCAGGGTACTCTCCTGACATAATCTAATGTTTTGCTTTCGCTGTAAAGCCTTTTTGAAATTGGACAATGTGGTTAGATTCATGAGAGTCTTGTCTTTAAAATGGTGTAAAATAGTCATATGTTTAAGAAAATGAAGTTATACCATTTTTGAGGTATTTGTATTTTGCGCCACACGATTCCACTGGCTGTTGAATAGAGTGGGACGCCCTGAGAGGTTAATTCCTGATGAGTACCAGTGTTATAAATACAAGAACGGCACCGAGATTTTAGATGATTTTAATGGCTATAATGCAATCGTTAATTATTCTCCACCTTGATCCTGGTCCTGGACCATTCTCACTGTCTACTGATTATGTTATAATACTGTAATTTCATCAAATGGTTGTTTAATGCAACAGAATAGAGGGTTCTTATAACTCTATTGTGTCTGTGTGAACTGAACGTGGGCCTCTGGGAGATTTAACACTGACAGGAGATTTACGATGTCTTTGGGTGATACCGCAATCCATAGCATCGGTTAATGTTTCTGTACTGGGGTACCAGGGGGAGATGGTTCCAGTATGGAGTTGGGGGGCCAGACCCTGGTCTCTACACAATGAGGAAAGTATTTACAGCAGATACTGTTTACTGTGAATTATTAGTAACCTTGTGGCCCATTCCATACATCTGTTGTTTGTCATGAACATCCAGGAGGATGGACTTTGCTATAAAAATGCTGTGGCAGTGATCACCTCCAGGGGTGATATAAAATTCTATGGCTCAAACCAGCTGGTTGAGTTCTCAGTGATCACCTCCAGGGGTGATATAAAATGCTGTGGCTCAAACCAGCTGGTTGAGTTCTCAGTGATCACCTCCAGGGGTGATATAAAATGCTGTGGCTCAAACCAGCTGATTGAGTTCTCAGTGATCACCTCCAGGGGTGATTACTGACCAGCTCCATTACTGCAGTAATACATAATAAAGTTTGATTGTTTTGAAGAATTCTAAAAGTCTCTTATTTTGTTTACAATAATTCCACCACATTTCTCTACCTTGATCTTGTATCTCCCTGGTCCTGGACCATTCTCACTGTCTTCTCTACCTTGATCCTGGATCTCCCTGGTCTTGGACCACCCTCACTGCCTCCACTCTCAGTTGTTGCACCTCCACTGTCTGCTTCATTGCCTCACACCCACCATACACCCTCCATACACTACACTGTGAACACCCAGACAACTCGACAACATGTTATACTACCCTGCTTGTTCAGGCACGCTTCTCAACACCTTATACCTCCCTATTTTCTTGGCTTCATCCCTCTGTACCATGTCCTTATAGAACACCAGCAAGCTCCCACCTTCCTGCTCCATGTCCTTACATACATCAAGCTCCCATCTCCTAACACTTTAGCATCAACCACTTCCCAATCAATTTTTTTTAGCAGACGTCAACCTAATTGGATTCACAGTTCCAACTGCTCCTACCTCGGTCAATCGTGACAGGGTCAACAGCTCAGCTCGCCTCCGTTAACCTGTTGGGTCTAGGGGGCAGTATTGAGCATTTTGAAAAAAATATGTGCCCATTTTTAACTGCCTCCTACACCAACTCAGAAGCTAGGATATGCATATTACTAGATTTGGATAGAAAACACTCAGAATTTTCTAAAACTGTTTGAATGGTGTCTGTAAGTATAACAGAACTCATATGGCAGTCAAAACCCTGAGACAAATTCTGACAGGAAGTGGATACCTGATTTGTTGAATTACATTTAAGCCTATGCCATTGAAACACACAGGGACTTATTAATCATTGAGCACTTCCTACGCCATCCACTAGATGTCACCAGTCTTTACAAAGTAGTTTGAGTCTTCTACTGTGAAAACTGACCGAACAAGAGACTTGGAACGTTGGTCATAAGCGGATGGCCAATACTACTCTGGCGCGCGAGTGCATGTTTGGTGAAGACAAGTCCAGCGGGCGACATTCATGTTTTTGAGTAGCCTACAGGACGCGCTAACAACACGGAGCTTTTTGGACATAAATTATGAGCTTTTTCGAACAAAACTACATTTGTTATGGACTTGGGATTCCTGGAAGTGCCTTCTGATGAAGATAATCAAAGGTAAGGGAATATTTACATAGTATTTTTGATTTTAGATCTCTCCAACGTGGCGCCTAGTCTGTATCGCCAAGCCTATTTTTCTGAGCGCAGTACTCAGATTATTGCAAAGTGTGATTTCCCAGTAAAGTTATTTTTAAATCTGGCAATGCGGTTGCGTTCACGAGATGTTAATCTATAATTCTTTGAATGACAATATAATATTTTACCAATGGTTTCGTATAGTAATTATTTAATTTGTTGTGCTAATTGACTGGCGGTATTGGAGGGAAAATATTTTCTCAACATCAACGCCATTGTAAAATGCTGTTTTGGATATAAATATGAACTTGATAGAACAAAATATGCATGTGTTGTCTAACATAATGTCCTAGGAGTGTCATCTGATGAAGATTGTCAAAGGTTAGTGCATAATTTTAGCTGGTTTTCTGCTTTTGGTGACGCCTGTCTTTGCATTGACAAAACATTACACACAGCTATTTTCAATGTACTTTCCTAACATAATCTAACTTTATGCTTTCGCCGTAAAGCCTTTTTGAAATCGGACAACGTGGTTAGATTAACCTGTTAGGGCTAGGGGGCAGTATTTACACGGCCGGATTAAAAACGTACCCGATTTAATCTGGTTACTACTCCTACCCAGTAACTAGAATATGCATATAATTATTGGCTTTGGATAGAAAACACCCTAAAGTTTCTAAAACTGTTTGAATGTTGTCTGTGAGTATAACAGAACTCATATGGCAGGCAAAAACCTGAGAAGATTCCTTAAAGGAAGTGCCCTCTCTGACAAGATCTTGTTGTTCTTGTCTCTGTTTATTGAAGACTGAGGATCTTTGCTGTAACGTGACACTTCCTACGGCTCCCATAGGCTCTCAGAGCCCGGGAAAAAGCTGAATGATGGCATTCCAGCCCCAGGCTGAAACACATTTGCGCTTTTGGCAAGTGGCCGATAGGATAATGGGCTTAGGCGCGTGCACAAGTCGATCCCGTGCTTTATTTTCTGTCGTCTATTTACCTAAACGCAGATTCCCGGTCAGAATACTATCACTTTTTTACGAGAAAAATTGCATAAAAATTTATTTTAAACAGCGGTTGACATGCTTCGAAGTACGGTAATGGAATATTTACAATTTTTTTGTCACGAAATGCGCCGTGCTCGTAACCCTTATTTACCATTCGGATAGTGTCTTGAACGCACGAACAAAACGCCTCTGTTTGAACATAACTATGGATTATTTGGGACCAAACCAACATTTGTTATTGAAGTAGAAGTCCTGGGAGTGCATTCTGCCGAAGAACACCAAAGGTAATCAAACTTTTCTAATAGTAAATCGGAGTTTGGTGAAGGCTAAACTTGTTGGGTGTCTAAATAGCTAGCCCTGTGATGCCGGGCTATCTACTTAGAATATTGCAAAATGTGCTTTCACCAAAAAGCTATTTTAAAATCGGACATATCGAGTGCATAGAGGAGTCCTGTATCTATAATTCTTAAAATAATTGTTATGCTTTTTGTGAACGTTTATCGTGAGTAATTTAGTAAATTGTTAGTAAATTCGCCGGAAGTTTGCGGGGGGTATGCTAGTTCTGAACGTCACATGCTAATGTAAAAAGCTGTTTTTTGATATAAATATGAACTTGATTGAACAAAACATGCATGTATTGTATAACATAATGTCCTAGGTGTGTCATCTGATCAAGATCATCAAAGGTTAGTGCTGCATTTAGGTGTCTTCTGGGTTTTTGTGACATTATATGCTAGCTTGAAAAACGGGTGTCTGATTATTTCTGGCTGGGTACTCTGCTTACATAGTCTAATGTTTTGCTTTCGTTGTAAAGCCTTTTTGAAATCGGACAGTGTGGTTAGACTAACGAGAGTCTTGTCTTTAAAATGCTGTAAAATAGTCATATGTTTGAGAAATTGAAGTAATAGCATTTCTAAGGTATTTGAATAACGCGCCACAGGATTCCACTGGCTGTTACGTAGGTGGGACGATTTGGTGCCACCTACCCTAGAGAGGTTAAGGAGATGTTTATCTTTCAAAGGGTGTAAGATAGTTGTATGTTTGAGAAATTTGAATTATGACATTTAATTGTTTTCAAATTTGGCGCCCTTGATTTTTCACCTGCTGTTGATAGGGTGTACCAGGGGTGGGACCATATAGGTTAAATCAAATGTTCAACTTGCTTTAAACTTTCTCTCTGGCTAAAAATATCATCTAAATGTCAATAAGTAAACAAATATTTATGTGAATATTAGCTACATCTTGAAATGACATATACATTCATTGAGATAGAATTAAAAAAGACAGATGTATGTTATTTCTATCAGTGAGAGGATCTCTGGAAATGACAGATAGGTAGCCAGTTTGTTACATTCAATCACATTCATTTAGAAAACAGCTCATGGTAAGTTGTCAGTGACTGCATGCATATTGTGTACCCTAATTGTTTTTCTAATAATATATTACCCACTGAGCACACACTGGTTAATTCAACATAGTTTCCACTATAATGTTGATATCATGGACGGTCAGTCCTTGCATCCATGGCCCTCTCTATGAATTTGAGAGTGGCTACATTTCTCCAGCCCCATCCTTCAGCTTTTTGCCAAAAAAGTGGCAGGTTGGCCACTTTGTTGTTGTTTGAATTGCAGATTGCCCCTTATAATAGTAACAGTTATGTAATGAATGTGTTCTTTATTAAATACTATGTGTACTTTTTACCTAGTCACACATTGATGCACTTGACAATATGAAATAAAACAAGATAATGACTTCATGCTTCTTCATCAGTTTAATAAGTTTGCATAATGTCTATGATAGTGTAGAGAGAAAGGACATACAGTTCATGAAAGTAGCCTATATGATAATTAGACAGCCCCTATTGGTTCCCTTTAGATAAAAGTATTTAATATTCCATGCAGTTAATGTAAATAAGAACAAATCAAAAGACTTCATTCTTCAAGGCCTAATCTACGTGGTTCTTCTTGTCACACTCAGAGTCATGGCAGCCGCACTTATCAATGTAAATGTAGTTCTGCATGATCTTCTTCCCGTCAGGGCAGAGCATCTGCACCTTCCTCTCACTGGTAGACATCTCCTGACAGCAGGAGCAGGAGTGCATCAAGGTGTTTTTCTCTGCAGAGTACCTAGCAAACAGGACACACAAACAACACTGTTAGAAACAGTATTACATTTATTCTGCTATAGGTCAGCTCCCACTGATTTCTCACCCTTCAATCCAATTCCCCAAGTACAAATTTATGCAAGACCCAAATGCATGTTGCATTTGTTTCTATGTGCTTTTTTGGCGTGTGTGTTCTTAGAGTTTATACTCACATAGAAGACGTTCCACAGGATCCCCCGCAGGCTGAGATTTCCACCGGCACAGTAGACCTGCAGTTATTCACCTCTAGGTAGGTGGTGGTGTTAGTCACATCACAGTGACTACGTAAAGTGCCTGTTTAGGTAGACAGAGTTAAGGAGGGAATTTTAAAGTGGTGAGTTTCCCCCTTACTATGTAAAGTGCACAGACTTTGAGCAACTTGAAAAAGTATATCACATCATAACTGTATTCAGTTTCATCGACAGAAACTGAACATTGATTTATTAAGTCATGAGAGGTTATGTTCATAAGAGGTTGTTCATAAGAGGTTATGTTCATAAGAGGTTATGTTCATAAGAGGTTCATAAGAGGTCAGGTTCATAAGAGGTTATATTTGACTAGTAGATCTGATGTATAAACAAAAAATACAACTTCACACAATCATGAATATTTATAAATGAATCAGTATATTGTTTTAACTTACAGGTTGTGCAACATCCATTTGCATCAGTTTTCTCAGTTCCCTGTCAAAAAGAATAGCGTTCAGCTCAATTTGGATATGACTAGTTACAGTCTACTGAGCTAGAGAACACAGTATAGATGTTATAATGGAAAACTATGATCATCTATGAATATGCTACTCGGGTGTAAATTCAATATAACTTAAAAGTTACTATCAAATGAAGCAACCAGTATATTTAGGTATAGTTACTTTACTTCAAACAAACACATTCAACCAGTTTCCTCATCTACTTACAGGGACGCAGTCCTCTGGACGGAACACTGGGCATTCCAATTTGGATTTCACAACGATGAGCTGTTTTTTTGTTTTTGAGCAGTCATACTTCACACAACGGTCACTAGGGGGCGACCAAAACTTCCCAAGCTGTCAAGTAGCAACAAAAGAAATGTTGGTAATTTAATACTGTACATTATAAAAACTTCAATAAATAAGCATTGATAAATCATTTATAAACTTTCAGAAATAATTTCTTCATTATTTGAAAATGTAAACAAGCAGTACAATTCTTAAGTATTTACACCTTTAACATTTATGATCATTTAAGAAGCATTTATGAACATTTGTAAGCATTTAAATGATCTCATTAGTGATATAATTCGTCCCATTGAGATATCACAAAGATATCTGATATTAAAAATAATCTAATTTGGGTGCATTATCTAATCAACGTCACCTGAATGATGTGAGATGTGGCATCTGGGAGAACTACAACACAGTCCTTCTGGACACACGTTCCACAACATTTCTCAGGTACGACTTCATACTCATAACCCTGGAGGAGAATCAACAAGGTGACATCATTAGTGGATTTCCTTCATATATACCTGGAATATTATACTGTATAGCCTACCATGCAAAATGTTTCACTTATGTTAAACCGAGTTTGCAATTATCCCAAGTACAGTACCGTTTGGCAGGTGGTGGAACAGTTGATTTGGACACAGTCTACAACATACAGCTTGGAAACTGGATCCTTATTAGGGCCACACTTGCACTCCTCACAGGTGCCGCTGGGAACATTTTCACCAAGCTGGAGAGTGCAAGCAAGAGTTAGTATCATGTACTGAAGCAAAAATTAAGCTTGGGGCCACAGTGGCTCTCAGGATTACTTAAAGGGGCAATCTGTGATTGACACATCAATATTTAGGTTTATTTTATACACAATTTACAAATGATTTATTGTAATACTGCTCTGTTCTGCCTGCAAAAATATATTTGTGCAGAGTGATATCAAAAACGTGTTACTTCTCACCATGTATTCAGTATTATTGTAGACACAAACAGGTTTGGGTACTGAGAGAAGACACAATAAAAGAGTCAGACAATGGTTGAGACATAACAGTTGTTGAACAGTTAAGTTAGTCACAATTCCTGCACCACGTTACCATCACGACACCTGCACCATGTTACCATCATGACACCTGCACCACGTTACCATCATGACACCTGCACCATGAAATATTAAGTCACTGTTTTATCACTATACACAGTTTTGAAATTATGGTGCGTGATGGTCTAATGAGATGGTCCAATGACATGGTCCAATGACATGGTCCAATGACATGGTACAATGACATGGTACAATGACATGGTACAATGACATGGTCTAATAACATGGTCCAATAACATGGTCCAATGACATGGTCCAATGAAATGGTCCAATGACATGGTCCAATGACAGGGTCCAATATCATGGTCCAATGACAGGGTCCAATGACAGGGTCCAATGACAGGGTCCAATGAAATGGTCCAATGAAATGGTCCAATGAAATGGTCCAATGAAATGGTACAATGACATGGTACAATGACATGGTCCAATGACATGGTCCAATGACATGGTCCAATGACAGGGTCCAATATCAGGGTCCAATGACAGGGTCCAATGACAGGGTCCAATGACAGGGTCCAATGACATGGTCCAATATCATGGTCCAATGACAGGGTCCAATATCATGGTCCAATGAAATGGTCCAATGACATGGTCCAATGACATGGTCCAATGACAGGGTCCAATATCATGGTCCAATATCATGGTCCAATGACAGGGTCCAATGACATGGTCCAATGACATGGTCAGTATAAAGGCTTCATAAACACTACCGAAATGTGTTACAAATCATCTATAACCATATGTCATGCTTTATAAAGGGTTCATAAATGTGACATAACTGTATGACATAACCCACTGTGTCAAATTAGACAAACCTGTGCTTTCTAAACGGTGGCATCAACACTGCTTAATAAAGGCCTTATGAATAATTCAACTGACAACGTATTACCCTGTCATGCATCTAGATAGAGTATTGCAAAACCAGGATATTGTGCCCGATTCCCAGGACCACCCATACGTAAAAATGTATTCATGCTTTGGATAAAAGCATTTGCTAAATTGTATATATTATATTACTCTAAAACATTTCTAGGATGGCCCAAACTATTTCCCTCTTCGCATAGTCAGTATTGAACCTGACCTCAAATTCCCCCAAAATGCTATGCTGCAGTTTTTATTTTTTGCCTACTTCAGAAAAATGCTGTTGTTTTCTTGATTTTGTTTTTCCAGGTATCGGATTTCAATTTTTTTTCTGGTTTACATGAGTTTTTTTTCCTCACCATTTTAATAGAAACATGACTAAATGTGATTTTCTGTGTTCACAACAATGCTTAAACCAAATCAGGGGATGACTTTTGAGGTCTGGGAAAAATCTAAGAAGCTTCAATTTTTTAGCTTAGTTGCCCTTTAATTCAGTGAGCATGCCCTGCACTGTTGATTGGTTAGAGGGTTTTCTGTAGTGCAGTAAGGCACATGTGATGTGAGTCAGCCGCAATGAAATGGAGTAAAAGGCCAGCAATACTCTGAATTATTCAGAGCCCCATGAAATGACTCCATATTTTACGTTCTACATACACTACTGACCCTACTGAGTGTTCTCTACAATATTTTTACTGCTGCACCCAGATTAGTTCTTGCTTTAAGCCAATATATATTCCTTTGGGGGCATTTTCTTTCACCTTGGAAAATGTTTTAAAACCGACATTTTATACAAATGTTCTTAAAAATGTACAAATATGAATCAGTTCATGTTTAAAAAATAATGTATCATATATCATGAATGGTTATTGACCCTTTTCTACTATTAAGTAGGGGACTTTTAATTTGAAATGTATCAATATTGCTTGACCCGGAGGTACTTATTTTTAGTGATGCTGATGAGACGTACTACGCTGATTATGTAATGATTTCGCAAATCTAATTCTTAACTTGTGCTGCTACTGGAGATCGAAAAACAAGTTAGTTAACCTAGATTTATTGTATTATAGTAGTTAAGTGTTGAGTTAGATTTCATATTGTCGCTATCTCAATTGTTATTTCAAATAATTTGCACATCTTTACAACACTGTTCTGTATATAGGCACAATATGACATTTGAAAGGTCTTTATTCTTTTGGAACTTCTATGAGTGTAATGTTTACTGTTCATTTTTATAGTTAATTTCACTTTTGTTTATTATCTACTTCACTTGCTTTGGCAATGTTAACATTTGTTTCCCATGCCAATAAAGCCCTTAAATGTAATTGAATTGGTGTGACAAAGGCATTTCCTAACACACCTGCTAAATTTCTTTCATGTTACTTTTAAGGTTGGAATCAACATGCAGTACCTCCAGCAGAAAGAGAGGTAAGAAACCAGCTCAGGGACAAGCTACACTATTCACAGTCAGGTGATTATGTCACAGAGTTATGCCACATTTATGAACCCTTTATAAAGCATGTTATAGATGCTTTGTAACACATTTATGTAGTGCTTATGAAGGCTTTATGAAGTAGCTAGAATGAAGACCTGCTTTGTGCTAACATTCCACTCCTTGTACTCCTTGTCATATGCCAAACATTTAGCACACACAGACTTGTACCCAGCTAACCTGCTGGCACGTTAAGGTGCCTCTATCTGGTCTCAACTCAAATCCTGTCTCTACTCACCGCATTTATTTATCTGACAGCAGTCCACCGTCTCGTTGACCAACACCTCACCGTACTTCTTACAGGTAACAATTTCTTGTGGCGGACATTTCACTGATTCACACTGGACACTCATTATGTCAGCATTACACGTGCACTTCTGGCAGTTACTGTACCAAGTCTCACCAAACTGTGTTGGGACAAAAAACACTGTTAGCAGAAACTTCAAACTTATTTAGACGAGGACTGGCAACCCCTCAGAACCTGGTTCCTCTCTTGGTTTATTCCTACGATTCTGCATTCTAGGGAGTTTTTCCTAGCCACTCTTTCTGCCTCTGCATTGCCTGCTCTTTGAGGTTTTAGGCTTGGTATCTGTAAAGCGCTTTGTGACCACTGCTGATGAAAAAAGGGCTTTATCAAATACATTTGATTGATTGATAATAACAATAGGGCTCCAGCCTCTTCAGGGCTTGGACCACTAACAAGCCCCAATGAAACTAGTAAACTGCTTAAAATAATTGGGGTTCTATACAGAATGTTTTTGTGGGCTATAATGTGAAGTGAGCTGTTGAACTATTTATTCTGACAGATTCATTGTGGTATACATCCACATTATTACCTGTTTGGGTTTTCCATCAGGTCCAGTACATCCTTGAAGGGAAAATAAGATTTGAAGTCATACATGGTAGTACTTTGAGACACAATTAAACAATGTATTCCTCAAACTGACATATCCTTACCACAGTCACGAACACAGGTGTCAGAGAATGTGTTGAACAAGACGGTACCCTCAGGGCAGAAACAGCCCTCCATGAATGAGTCACATACAAAGTCACGGGTCATTTGTGCGCCCTGACATGAATGCACATATTTGTCATTGTATCTATGACAAGAGAAAACAATTCATTACAGACTAGAAACTTTTAATATAATGGAAACCTTTAAGAATGTATGTCCATTAGGTCGTGTGGTAAAATAATGAGATGGGAATGAGATGAGATGGGAATGAGATGAGATGGGAATGAGATGGGAATGAGATGAGATGGGAATGAGATGAGATGGGAATGAGATGAGATTGGAATGAGATGGGAATGAGATGAGATGGGAATGAGATGGATACCTTGAATTGCATGTTGGCTGGATAGTAGTGCCACATGCCTTATACACTTTGGTCTTAGGGCATGTCAGTTCTGTAATATGGTCAAGATGGAATGAAAGACAAAACAGTAAGAACTCAATTTGTAAATGCAGGTTGCCAAAATACAATTAATTTTGATCAATCTTAAAGTTATTAGAATTATTTAAAACCGTGTTATGATCTTGTCTGCATCCCAAATGGGATCCTATTCCCTACATAGATCACTACTTTTGGCCGCTTTCTGGTCAAAAGCAGTGCACTATGTAGGGAATAGGATCCCATTTGTGACACAACCTTTATTTGATATGAAAGTCCTTCCCTACCACATTTTCCATTAGTTGAGTTCCTCCAGTCGATACAGACTCCAGCTGCTGCACACCTCACGGCGTAGGCTTCCAGGCTGGAGCAGCCGATTGAGATATTTGGCATGTGGCAGACATCAAATTTACAGGCCTCGAAGAAGGGTTGTGGTGGGATAACGTCATGGCATTGCTTAAAGACCCTTCCAAAATAAAGAACACATTTAAGTTATTATATAGGCCGAACCCAAATGGGGCATATAAGATGTCACAACAGATCTCTTACAAATATTGATTACTGTATGCCTTACACGTTAAATTATTTGTGAAGCATCTATGAAGTTCTTAAGAATATGACATATTTTATATGGAATAACAAGTCTGCAAGATAAGTTTGGTACTAAGTTTTGGAAAAACAACCCATGCCTTTACCGGAAAGTTTACAGACTTGCATGTATACAGTGTCATAGCAACCTCAATCAGACTCCCTTTGTAATATAGCTGTCTCTCTGTGTTATTACAAGGTTGCACGTCTTACGAGCTAAGTATGATGTCACAGATTGATGTCTTTCCTGACGGGCAGGGTGGAGGCGTAGGCGTAGGGGTAGGTGGGGTAGGGCGTTGCAGATCACAGTAGGGTTTTTTATCATCAGGAATCTTCCATTCATGAGCCATCCCAGGACATGATGGATGAATCTGTGCATTCGGTAATCTGCAATCGTTTTTCCTGTTATTGTCACAGGTACCTTTATAAAGGTAAAATAAATATGGGAATGAGAATAAACACAAGTTCTTTGATGTTAGAAACGCTTATAACATTAAGCCTACCTACACTATATTTTAACTGGTTATGCTATCATTCTAACTGTACAGTGAACTTTTTAATGCCATGGAAAAGCAATAACATGCAACAAAATAACATCAAATCATTGCAACAAATGTTCAGTTTACTCACAGAGTACTACAAGCTGTTCTTCTGATTCATTCTTAAAGTGTTTATTGTCTACATTATGGGTGCATTCCAAATGGAACCCTATTCCCCCTGGTTAAAAGGAGTGCACTACAATGGAACCCTATTCCCCCTGGTTAAAAGGAGTGCACTACATTGGGAACAGCGTACCATTTGGGATGTAGACAATGCCTACATACTTACCACACTGCCCCTCTGTGTTGTTGTGGAATAGGGAGTTTGGCAGGGTTACACTGAACATAAGGGACTTAAACATCACTGTTGCTTTAATGGCAGGGATCTTCAACAGTAACTCTACCCCAGTGCTGGTGATCATGAGGTCTTCATTAGAAAAGGTCGGGAAGATCTGTTTTCCATTGATGTAAACCTTGTGAATGATGAGGAAAAACATGACATAATGAATGAGAATAGAGAACAGAATAACATTACAATACTGTAGATAAGATATGGTTTCCAGAACTAAATGAAGTCACAACAAGAGTTGGTAGTCAGTCAATCTTTTGTCAATAAAATGAAAATCTTTGAAATGTCATGGGACTGTTTCAGATACCTTGATGATGGTTTTTGAGTTAACGTGATGGCATCATCAAAGTGGTTAACCAATATGTAATGTTGTTAAATAACTATTTGTAACTACTGAAGTGTAGTACTGAAAATTACATTTGTCATAGTCGACAAGATCAGATATTCCTATTAATCAATACCCCCACGTTACAAAAAGTAAATAATACATTTCAAAATATGAAGATAGATTATTGTAAGTCTTAAAGTGGTATGAGAACGTCTCTCTCAAAGAATGTCTGTATCAAAGAATGTCTGTATCAAAGAATGTCTGTATCAAAGAATGTCTATCTCCAAGAATGTCTATCTCCAAGAATGTCTATCTCCAAGAATGTCTATCTCCAAGAATGTCTATCTCCAAGAATGTCTATCTCAAAGAATGTCTGTATCAAAGAATGTCTGTATCAAAGAATGTCTATATCAAAGAATGTCTGTATCAAAGTGCACTTTTATAAAAGTGTATAAATGTGTACAAAAGCACAGTTATAATTACCATATTTGTTGTCACGTTTAATCTCTTCGGAGTAAGAACAATTTTATAGGACTTGTAATAGACAATCAGAGACTGAGGGCAGGTCGCATGTCCAGACGGATCGCAGTTATAGTTGTCGATGTTGACACTGAAGTTCTGTCGAGGAACTATTTCTTTAATCAAAACGTAGGTGCAGTTTTCCTGGAAACTGTAATATTGGCCATCAAATGTGACGTAATGAGGGTCTCCCCATCCATAGCATATACCTGAGAGATGGAACAGAAAAAGGTAGCAAATAGATAGATCACTCATCAATACAAGAGTTTAATGTCCTACCCCAGTCTCCTTTTCACCTCATTTAACACCTGATTTACTGAACACAACAGGTGGTCTAGGTATCCTCATGAAATGGCTCAAGCTGATAACATCACAATGTCACCATCAGATCAGACCAAGGGTGCAACGTTCACTGGGGATGGGGGGACGGTGGGTTTACAGGGAGCATGTCGCCCCCACATTCTGAAATTGCATTTTTGTTCCACTCCAAGTTTTATCATTGGAATGTGTTTCAAAACAAGGCAACACTGTGCTTTAGGACCATGAGGATGCCTCTGAGTGGTCGAGTAGGCTGTTTGGTGTGTTTATCCAACTGGATGAAAATAATAATAATAATACTTATGTCCCCCCCACTTCTAAAACCAAAGTTGCGCGCCTGGATCAGACCAACTCCTTGAAGTTTGCAGTTGTGTCCAAAAAAAAACACAATTTTGTTCAAAACATATTGTATTTCTTTACTGTATTTACACTTGGGATATCACTTTCCAACAGGAAATGTTCAAAAATCACTGGAGGACGTCTTTAAAACAAGTAAACTTGGAGAAATAAGTATTTGTAGAAGGAGAGAAGATAAATAAAAACATTAAGTTTTGAACTTACATTCACATTCATAGTGATAGCAGCAACCTGATTCGTCATAGACTTTAGCTGGTGGGAATCCATTTTCACACACAGGCTTTTCTGCAGACTCACAGACCACATACGTTGTGGTAATTACACCGCTGTGGCAAGTTTGAGTAGTGCAGTTGTCTGTCTTCCAAGTCTCACCATCCTAAAGTTGAAAATGTATGTTTTAGTCCTGAAAGTAAACACACTACGTACTACACAACACTATGAACTACACAACACTATGAACTGCACAACACTATAACTACACAACACTATAACTACACAACACTATAACTACACAACACTATGAGCTACACAACACTATGAGCTACACAACACTATGAACTACACAACACTATGAACTACACAACACTATGAACTACACAACACTATAAACTACACAACACTATAACTACACAACACTATAAACTACACAACACTATGTACTACACAACACTTTAAACTACACAACACTATGAACTACACAACACTATGAACTACACAACACTATGTACTACACAACACTACGAACTAAGAAACACAATTATTCTGTTTAATTTATTTCATTACCTTTCTTGGTGGAATGACATATTCACAGCCCATGTAAGGTGTAGTCGGGGACAATGTAGATGGTGTAGTATGTGTAGCTTCTGTTGTTGTTGAGACAGTGCTGACTGTAGTTGAGACAGTGCTGACTGTAGTTGGGGTCGTAGAGGGACATGGTCTGGCTTGTTTCTCAACAATACAACTTGAGTTACAGTAGGAGGTGAAACACCAGCCTGCCCCGTCAGTCTCATTATATATCAAGGAACCTAAACAAAAACATATTATTAGTAATGAATAGATATTAAATGAAGTGTATGAATGCATTATGTAGTCAGAATTTATCATTTTAATGAAGGAAACTATCACTTACCAGCAGGGAAATGTAGATTTTTGTATGTGCAAAAACATAATGTGGTAGGATTTGTGGTTGGGGTTGTTGTAGGGTTTGATGTCGTAGTTTTTTCTGTCTGTATTGTCAAAGTTGTTTCTTGCACTTGAGGTGCGGGTGATTTCGGTGGATTTGTGACTACAGTGAAGCCTGTTGTTGTGGTAGATACTTTGGTGGTGGCTGTTGTCATTTCCTCAGAGGTAGTCCTTGTCTGAGTTGTTGTTGTGGTAGTAGTTGGGGTAGTGGTAGGGGGAGTGGTAGTAGTTTTTGGGGTAGTAGTAGGGGTTGTTGTTGGTGGAGTTGTAGTAGTTTTTGGGGTAGTAGTAGGAGTTGTTGTTTGGGTGGTGGTAGTAGTTTTTGGGGCAGTGGTAGTTGTTTTTGGGGTAGTGGTAGTTGTTTTTGGGGTAGTAGTAGGAGTAGCTGTTGGGGTAATTATAGTAGTTTTTGGGGTAGTAGTAGCAGTTGTTGTTGGGGTAGTGGTAGTAGTTTTTGGGGTAGTAATAGGGGTTGCTGTTGGTGGAGTTGTAGTAGTTTTTGGGGTAGTAGTAGGACTTGTTGTTGGGGTAATGGTAGTAGATTTTGGGGTACTAGTAGGACTTGTTGTTGGGGTAGTGGTAGTAGTTTTTGGGGTAGTAGTAGGACTTGTTGTTGGGGTAGTGGTAGTAGTTTTTGGGGTAGTATTAGGTGTTGTTGTTGGTGGAGTGGTAGTAGTTTTTGGTGTAGTAGTAGGAGTTGTTGTTGGTGGAGTGGTAGTAGTTTTTGTGGTAGTAGTAGGAGTTGTTGTTGGGGTAGTGGTAGTAGTTTTTGGGGTAGTAGTAGGAGTTGTTGTTGGGGTAGTGGTAGTAGTTTTTGGGGTAGTATTAGGAGTTGTTGTTGGTGGAGTGGTAGTAGTTTTTGGTGTAGAAGTAAGAGTTGTCGTTGGGGTAGTGGTAGTACTTTTTGGGGTAGTAGTAGGAGTTGTAGTTGGGGTTGTGGTAGTAGTTGGGGTAGTAGTAGGGGTTGTTGTTGGTGGAGTGGTAGTAGTTTTTGGGGTAGTAGTAGGAGTTGTTGTTTGGGTAGTGGTAGTAGTTTTTGGTGTAGAAGTAGGAGTTGTCGTTGGGGTAGTGGTAGTACTTTTTGGGGTAGTAGTAGGAGTTGTAGTTGGGGTTGTGGTCGTAGTTTTTGGGGTAGTAGTAGGGGTTGTTGTTGGTGGAGTGGTAGTAGGTTTTTGGGAAGTAGTAGGAGTTGTAATTGTTGTTGTGGTAGTAGTTGGGGTAGTAGTAGGGGTTGTTGTTGGGGTATTGGTAGTACTTTTTGGGGTAGTAGTAGGGGTTGTTGTTGGGGTAGTGGTAGTAGTTTTTACGGTAGTAGTAGGGGTTTTTGTTGGTGGAGTGGTAGTAGTTTTTGGGGTAGAAATAGGAGTTGTTGTTGGGGTAGTGGTAGTAGGTTTTTGGGTAGTAAAAGGAGTTGTTGTTGGGGTAGTGGTAGTAGTTTTTGGGGTAGTAGTAGGAGTTGGAGTTGTTGTTGTGGTAGTAGTTGGGGTAGTAGTAGGGGTTGTTGTTTGGGTAGAGGTAGTAGTTTTTGGGGTAGTAGTAGGAGTTTTTGTTGGTGGAGTTGTAGTAGTTTTTGGGGTAGTAGTAGGAGTTGTTGTTGGTGGAGTGGTAGTAGTTTTTGGGGTAGAAGTAGGAGTTGTAGTTGTTGTTGTGGTAGTAGTTTTTGTGGTATTAGTAGGGGTTGTTGTTGGTGGAGTTGTAGTAGTTTTTGGGGTAGTAGTAGGAGTTGTTGTTGGGGTGGTGGTAGTAGGTTTTTGGGAAGTAGTAGGAGTTGTTGTTGGGGTAGTGGTAGTTGTTTTTGGTGTAGTAGTAGGAGTTGTAATTGTTGTTGTGGTAGTAGTTTTTGGTGTAGTAGTAGGAGTTGTTGTTGGGGTTTTGGTAGTAGTTTTTGTGGTATTAGTAGGGGTTGTTGTTCGTGGAGTGGTAGTAGGTTTTTGGGAAGTAGTAGGAGTTGTTGTTGGGGTAGTGGTAGTAGTTTTTGGGGTAGTAGTAGGAGTTGTAATTGTTGTTGTGGTAGTAGTTTTTGGTGTAGTAGTAGGAGTTGTTGTTGGGGTAGTGGTAGTAGTTTTTGGGGTAGTGGTAGGAGTTGTTGTTGGGGTAGTGGTAGTACTTTTTGGTGTAGTAGTAGGAGTTGTTGTTGGGGGAGTGGTAGTACTTTTTGGGGTAGTGGTAGGAGTTGTTGTTGTTGTGGTAGTAGTTTTTGGGGTAGTAGTAGGGGTTTGTGTTGGGGTAGTGGTAGTAGTTTTTGGGGTAGAAGTAGGAGTTGTTGTTGGGGTAGTGGTAGTAGGTTTTTGGGTAGTAAAAGGAGTTGTTGTTGGGGTAGTGGTAGCTGTTTTTGGTGTAGTAGTAGGAGTTGTAATTGTTGTTTTGGTAGTAGTTGGGGTAGTAGTAGGAGTTGTTGTTTGGGGAGTTGTAGTAGTTTTTGGGGTAGTAGTAGGAGTTGTTGTTTGGGGAGTTGTAGTAGTTTTTGGTGTAGAAGTAGGAGTTGTCGTTGGGGTAGTGGGAGTAGTTTTTAGGGTAGTTTTAGGAGTTGTTGATGGTGTAGTGGTAGTACTTTTTGGGGTAGAAGTAGGAGTTGGAGTTGTTGTTGTGGTAGTAGTTGGGGTAATGGTAGGGGTTGTTGTTGGGGTTTTGGTAGTAGATTTTGTGGTATTAGTAGGGGTTGTTGTTGGTGGAGTGGTAGTAGTTTTTGGGGTAGTAGTAGGAGTTGTAATTGTTGTTGTTGTGGTAGTAGTTGGGGTAGTAGTAGGAGTTGTTGTTGGGGGAGTGGCAGTAGTTTTTGGGGTAGTGGTAGGATATGTTGTTGGGGTAGTGGTAGTACTTTTTGGTGTAGTAGTAGGAGTTGTTGTTGGGGGAGTGGTAGTAGTTTTTGGGGTAATGGTAGGGGTTGTTGTTTGGGTAGAGGTAGTAGTTTTTGGGGTAGTAGTAGGAGTTGTTGTTGGTGGAGTTGTAGTAGTTTTTGGGGTAGTAGTAGGAGTTGTTGTTTGGGTAGAGGTAGTAGTTTTTGGGGTAGTAGTAGGAGTTGTTGTTGGTGGAGTTGTAGTAGTTTTTGGGGTAGTAGTAGGAGTTGTTGTTGGTGGAGTTGTAGTAGTTTTTGGTGTAGTAGTAGGAGTTGTTGTTGGGGTAGTGGTAGTAGTTTTTGGGGTAGTGGTAGGAGTTCTTGTTGTTGTGGTAGTAGTTTTTGGGGTAGTAGTAGGAGTTGTTGTTGGTGGAGTTGTAGTAGTTTTTGGGGTAGTAGTAGGAGTTGTTGTTTGGGTAGTGGTAGTAGTTTTGGGGGTAGTAGTAGGAGTTGTAGTTGTTGTTGTGGTAGTAGTTTTTGTGGTATTAGTAGGGGTTGTTGTTGGTGGAGTTGTAGTAGTTTTTGGGGTAGTAGTAGGAGTTGTTGTTGGTGGAGTTGTAGTAGTTTTTGGGGTAGTAGTAGAAGTTGTTGTTTGGGTAGTGGTAGTAGTTTTTGGTGTAGAAGTAGGAGTTGTCGTTGGGGTAGTGGTAGTAGTTTTTAGGGTAGTAGTAGGAGTTGTTGTTGGTGTAGTGGTAGTACTTTTTGGGGTAGTTGTAGGAGTTGTAGTTGGGGTTGTGGTCGTAGTTTTTGGGGTAGTAGTAGGGGTTTGTGTTGGTGGAGTGGTAGTAGTTTTTGGGGTAGAAATAGGAGTTGTTGTTGGGGTAGTGGTAGTAGTTTTTGTGGTATTAGTAGGGGTTGTTGTTGGGGGAGTGGTAGTAGGTTTTTGGGAAGTAGTAGGAGTTGTTGTTGGGGTATTGGTAGTACTTTTTGGGGTAGTAGAAGGAGTTGGAGTTGGGGTAGTGGTAGTAGTTTTTGGGGTAGTAGTAGGAGTTGTAATTGTTGTTGTGGTAGTAGTTTTTGTGGTATTAGTAGGGGTTGTTGTTGGTGGAGTTGTAGTAGTTTTTGGGGTAGTAGTAGGAGTTGTTGTTGGGGTAGTGGTAGTTGTTTTTGGTGTAGTAGTAGGAGTTGTAATTGTTGTTGTGGTAGTAGTTTTTGGTGTAGTAGTAGGAGTTGTTGTTGGGGTAGTGGTAGTAGTTTTTGGGGTAGTAGTAGGAGTTGTTGTTGGTGGAGTTGTAGTAGTTTTTGGTGTAGTAGTAGGAGTTGTTGTTGGGGTAGTGGTAGTAGTTTTTGGGGTAGTAGTAGGAGTTGTTGTTGGGGTTGTGGTCGTAGTTTTGGGGGTAGTAGTAGGGGTTTGTGTTGGTGGAGTGGTAGTAGTTTTTGGGGTAGAAATAGGAGTTGTTGTTGGGGTAGTGGTAGTAGTTTTTGGGGTAGTAGTAGGAGTTGGAGTTGTTGTTGTGGTAGTAGTTGGGGTAATGGTAGGGGTTGTTGTTGAGGTTTTGGTAGTAGTTTTTGTGGTATTAGTAGGGGTTGTTGTTGGTGGAGTTGTAGTAGTTTTTGGGGTAGTAGTAGGAGTTGTTGTTGTGGTAGTAGTTTTTGGGGTAGTAGTAGGAGTTGTTGTTTTGGTAGTAGTTTTTGGGGTAGTAGTAGGGGTTGTTGTTGGTGGAGTTGTAGTAGTTTTTGTGGTATTAGTAGGAGTTGTTGTTGGTGGAGTTGTAGTAGTTTTTGTGGTATTAGTAGGAGTTGTTGTTGGTGGAGTTGTAGTAGTTTTTGTGGTAGTAGTAGGAGTTGTTGTTGGTGGAGTTGTAGTAGTTTTTGGGGTAGTAGTAGGGGTTGTTGTTGGGGTAGTAGTAGGAGTTGTTGTTGGGGTAGTGGTAGTAGTTGTTGTGGTAGTGGTAAGTTTTGATGTTGGGGTAGTTGTAGGAGTTGTTGTTGGGGTAGTGGTAGTAGTTTTTGGGGTTGTAGTAGGAGTTATTGTTGGGGTAGCTGTAGTAGTTGTTGTGGTAGTGGTAAGTTTTGATGTTGGGGTAGTTGTCGTAGCTGTTGGGGTAATGGTAGTAGTTGTTGTGGGGGTAGTGGTACGTGTTGTTGTTGGGGTAGTGGTATAAGTTGTAATGGTTGTTGTGGGCCGTTCTGAGGTGGTAGTTGTCACATTGCTACAAACATCAACACAACATCTGACTCTGATCTCGTAGTTGTAGCATATTGGTGGGATGCCTTGATCCTTGTTGTGGCATATCAGTCCAACTGAGGGATTGCATTCAACATTTTGACCTAGTTCGGCCAAAGGAACATCGATGAAGCCTTTGGCTCTGCATTCTACTTCCTTAGGTTGGCTACAAATATCAGTTCTATTTTTCCTTATATTTTCGATGGTTTCATAATCTCCTCCTGTTTCTATAGTAGGATAGTGACTGTCAATCCAGCCTGACCAATCACAGACAGTCTTGATCAGGCAGTGTGGAGTAGTAGTGGGTGAAGTGGTTGTTGGTGAAGTAGGAGTTGTTGTGGGGGTAGTGGTAGGGGTTGTTGTGGGGGTAGTGGTAGGAGTTGTTGTGGGGGTAGTGGTAGGGGTTGTTGTGGGGGTAGGGGTTGTTGTGGGGGTAGTGGTAGGGGTTGTTGTGGGGGTAGGGGTTGTTGTGGGGGTAGTGGTAGGGGTTGTTGTGGGGGTAGTGGTTGTTGTGGGGGTAGTGGTAGGGGTTGTTGTGGGGGTAGGGGTTGTTGTGGGGGTAGTGGTAGGGGTTGTTGTGGGGGTAGTGGTAGGGGTTGTGTAGGTGGTAGGGGTTGTTGTGGGGGTAGTGGTAGGAGTTGAGAAAACAAATACTGTTGTGCTCGGTGCTTGGGTGGATATCTGTTTTGTTGTAACACTTGGTGTAGTTGGTGGAGTTGTGGTGCTGGGACAGTGGTTCATAATCCGGACAATGGTTCCGTTCTCTTTGCAGGTGGCAGTAATACAGGTTTCATCACCGTCAGATGTGTGATATATGGTCGCTCCATACGGGTATGTTCTGCCGTTGAATGAACAATAGCAAGCTGCAATAGGATTTTCACACGGAACACAAGTTATTATCATGTAATCATCTTGTCATGTTACCTTCTTGGTAATAATGTAGGCTAATGTTTCAGTTTGTAGTGGTTTTCCTTACCTTGGACATCATAGCTGCATCTGACCTTAGTTGATGAGCAACGACTAGAAAAAGAAAGAAGGTTACAGTACCTTTCAAAGTCAAATAAAATATTAAGAGCTATTTGTTATGAAGTACATAACAATGTTATATGTTATATTCACAATTAGGTATTAACAGGTCAAATCCCAATAAGGTTTTAACAGGTCAAATCCCAATAAGGTTTTAACAGGTCAAATCCCAATAAGGTTTTAACAGGTCAAATCCCAATAAGGTATTAACAGGTCAAATCCCAATAAGGTATAAACAGGTCAAATCCCAATAAGGTTTTAACAGGTCAAATCACAATCTTTGAAAAGCAAAATGAATTGAATGGTAGGAAAACCTCTTTGTAAGGGGACTATTGACTTTGCCTTATCTCACCAGAAATACAGGCTACCTTAAGGCTTATACCAACCATATTAAATCCTATGTAATGTAAATACAGTATCTATGTATATATCAAAATGTTGATCTGAAAACATACCATCTCTGACAGTTCTCCTTGGAAGGTATAACCTCTCCCTCGCTGTAATGAGTTCCATCTCCATCGTAGCAACCACAGTCCACGATAGGGACACACGTCATGGAACTTTCTTCCAAATAAGGCTTGGCCGAAGGACATTTTGGATAGCAACCTTTAAGATATAAACAGTCAATTTAATCCAGAACACCTGCACAGATTAGATCATCCTCATGGTATCTAGTTCACCAAAGCTGTAATGGATATGATATTTCAATATTTGTATTTAGTTTTCAGTATAGATGGACAAGGGAGGTCATTACATATTTTATACTGTACATTTGTTTAACAACTTGGAATGTAAATTGTCTAAATCAAATGGCCAAGCTGTTACAAAGTGAGGGGGTGGCAGGGTAGCCTTATGGTTAGAGCGTTAGACTAGCAACCGAAAGGTTGCAAGATCGAATCCCTGAGCTGACAAATTAAAAATCTGTTGCTCTGCCCCTGAACAAGACAGTTAAACCACTGTTCCTAGGCTATCATTGTAAATAAGATTTGTTCTTAGTTGCCTAGTTAAATCAAGGTAAAAAAAGGGCTATTAGTTACCTTCCAGTGCAGGGATCTGACTGGAGCATGTTCCTGAGGGATTCTTGCAGGTCTTCATACAGGGATATCCACACGGATTATAATGCCACTCACACTCACCAATAGGGTTGTAGAAATCACAGAACAGAGCTGGTGAAATTAAAACAAGTCACATTTTAACCGGGGTCCCAAAAGAGGATTGATTGAACAGTTACACATACAAATCATAAATTGGTATTTTGTCCCTATAGCAAAACAATCCCATCAATCAATTGTCCCACTCAAAGCAAATGACTCACGGCAGATATCTGGTGTTCTCCACTTGATACAAGCCCCTGCCTCGTTACAGGCCTGGGCGTAGGCTGCTACAGCTGTACAGAAACACTCGCAGTCTCCCCCAGTGTCACAGGCACACGAGTCCCTCACACAGGCATCATGGAATGGCGTGGGGTCCACCTTTTAGGAAGATGCATTAAGCCATCATTTCATTATTTCTCAGCTTGTTGAACAGACTACAGATGAACTATTGACGATGATTATTATTGGGTTGGATGGTTGACTTTATGTTCTTGTTATCAGTTAATTATTACTTTTGTTGTTGGTTGTTTTTGGTGACATTCACATGATTATTGACAAACCAATTTTATTAGAAAGTTTGCCATGTACCATCATGCAACTCTGCTTGTCATTGTGTGACCTTATAGAAAACCTGTTAGCCCAAGCTGTGAGGTAAATTAACTCTTGTTGAAGCATTAACCTTACTGACCCTGAGTTAACTATTGTTGAAGCCTTGACCATATTATTGTACTCATGCAGTGGCACTTTGGCTGCGTTTACACAGGCAGTCCAATTCAGATCATTCACCAATTTTTTGCATATTTGATACCAATTGATCTTGTCCTTAATGTGTAAACAGCAAAAAAAAAAAAAAAAATGGAATCTGATCTTTTGAGCTCTGATTTATACACCTTCCATATCTGGATCTCAATCCTCATTCAAACCCAATTCTTCATGCGACCTCTGTATGGACGCTCAGATCTGATGTTTTTGCTCTAAAGTGTGTTTTTTGCACATTGCCTGCTATTACCATGACAACCTGCCATCACCATGACAATCACCCAAAAATGTAAAGGACAGGAAATGAACATTGCATCTGTGTGTTACTTCAGAGCCTACATCAGTGTTAATGTGCCAATCTGATATAGGCTACATGTAAAACTACAGTCAGGCCCATAAATATTTGCACATTGACCAAGTTATTATTATTTTAGCTGTCTACCACAGCATATTGGAGTTGACATTAAATAATAAATATGAGCTGAAAGTGCAGACTTCAGCTTTAATTTGAGGGTATTTACATCCAAATTGGGTGAACGGTGTAGGAATTACAGTACCTTTTATATGTGGTCCCCCACCCTTTTTTTAAGGGACCAAAAGTAATTGGACAACTGTCTGCTCAGCTGTTCCAAGGCCAGATGTGTGCTATTCCCTCATTAGTTCATTTACAGGTAAGCAGATAAAATGTCTAGAATTAATTTCAAGTGTGGCATTTGCATTTTGGAATCTGTTGCTGTTAACCCTGAATATGAAGTCCAAAGAGCTGAAACTGCCAGTGAAGCAAGCCATCATCATCTTTCTTAACTTGTTATGGATAGGGGGCAGTATTTTCACGGCCGGATAAAAAACGTACCCGATTTAATTTGATTATTACTCCTGCCCAGAAACTACAATATGCATATAATTATTAGCTTTGGATAGAAAACACTCCAAAGTTTCTAAAACTGTTTGAATGGTGTCTGTGAGTATAACAGAACTCATTTGGCAGGCCAAAACCTGAGAAGTTTCCAAACAGGAAGCGCCCTCTCTGACCATTTCTTGGCCTTCTTGATCATCTCTATCCAAAACAGGGGATCTCTGTTATATAAAAATTGATTTTAAACAGCGTTTGACATGCTTCGAAGTACGGTAATGGAATATTTAAATAAAAATTGTCACGAAACGCGCCGGGCGCATCACCCTTCGTTACCCTTCGGATAGTGTCTTGAACGCACAACAAAACACCGCTATTTGGATATAATGGATTATTTGGAACCAAAACAACATTTATTATTGAAGTAGAAGTCCTGGGAGTGCATTCTGATGAAGAACAGCAAAGGTAATCCAATTTTTCTTATAGTAAATCTGAGTTTGGTGAGTACCAAACTTGGTGGGTGTCAAAATAGCTAGCCATGATGGCCGGGCTATCTACTCAGAATATTGCAAAATGTGCTTTCACCGAAAAGCTATTTTAAAATCGGACACTGCTCTTGAATAAAGGAGTTCTGTATCTATAATTCTTAAAACAATTGTTATGTTTTTTGTGAACGTTTATCGTGAGTAATTTAGTAAATTCACCGGAAGTGTTCGGTGGGAATGCTAGTTCTTAACGTCACATGCTAATATAAAAAGCTGTTTTTTGATATAAATATGAACTTGATTGAACAAAATATGCATGTATTGTATAACATAATGTCCTAGGAGTGTCATCTGATGAAGATCATCAAAGGTTAGTGCTGCATTTAGCTGTGGTTTTGTTTTTTGTGACATTATATGCTAGCTTGAAAAATGGGTGTCTGATTATTTCTGGCTGGGTACTCTGCTGACATAATCTAATGTTTTGCTTTCGCTGTAAAGCCTTTTTGAAATCAGACAGTGTGGTTAGATAAAGGAGAGTCTTGTCTTTAAAATGCTGTAAAATAGTCATATGTTTGTAAAATGGAAGTTTTCGGATTTTCGAGGACTTTGTATTTCGCGCCACGCCCATCATTGGATATTGGAGCAGGTGTTCCGCTAGCGGAACGTCTAGATGTAAGAGGTTTTAAATCTCCTAGATATACGACAGACACTTCGAAACCTTATTCCTTATGATTTATTTTTGTTGTTATGGGCTATAGTAGTAAAGGCCAAATTCAATATTTTATCAAATATTTTTTGGGGATATATTTTTGAAACCTAAAGGGGTCCTAAAATTCCAAATTAAAAAGCTAAATGTTCAATGATAGCTTGTTTTAACCTGCCTACCCTGACCGCATGTATCTGCTGTACTGTCTATTGAATGTATAGGCTATTCAAATTAATGTATCTGCTGTACTGTCTTTTGAATGTATCTGCTGTATATGTGTGTCTTTCTGTCTTTGATTATATCAGCTGCACTACGTCAACTTCCTAACAACGTCGGTTGGTATGGCAATAAAGTATTGAATCTATCTTGAATAGTATCTGCTGTGTACTGTACCTGTGAGTGGCAGGCTGAGAAAACCTTACTGGTGATGATGCTGCAGCGTTTTAGAGACCAGGACTGCCTGTATGATTTTAAAGTGCATGGGTTTGTTATGACATCAGCGTTGGGGCAACTGGGTGACACTTTCCAGCTGTTCCCAAACTCCAGAGCTTCAACAACCACTTCCTGGTTTCTGGACGTGAAGTCGTTCTTTCCATTACCGTCGTAGTTTCCACACAGACCACACACTTTGCCCTGGAAGAAAATTAACAATTAAAAATAATAACTTGAAGTAGCTAATAAAACATCAAATTGTTTTGTATGCAATTGCTAAACAAAGATACAGTGCAATCACTGGTTCAAAATGTCCTATTCTAGTCACTCACCTGGAAGGTAGAGCTGAGTTTGATGAACAGGCTTTTCTTCTTATCCCACATGAGGATCAGGCCATTTTCAGCCTCAACAACAACATAGAGACCGATAGAGTGGACCTGGTATGGCACGTCTACCCCTTTCTCTTGTTTGATCACTTTTACAGATTCATCTGCTAGTATGATCTCATTTCTCTGAAAGAAAGAAACAGAAAGTGTTCATTGCTAATGTAGTACTAGTAGACAGGTTTACACTGTGGTGGTGCTGGGTTTTACACTGTGGTGGTGCTGGGTTTATACTGTGGTGGTGCTGGGTGTTACACTGTGGTGGTGCTGGGTTTATACTGTGGTGGTGCTGGGTTTTACACTGTGGTGGTGCTGGGTTTTACACTATTCAGTTTGTACACAGATACAACATGTCGATTTGAAATTCTACTGTCCAAGTACATAGCTAACCCTAACCCTAATACATAGCTAACCCTAACCCTAATACATAGCTAACCCTAACCCTAATACATAGCTAACCCTAACCCAAATACATAGCTAACCCTAACCCTAATACATAGCTAACCCAAATACATAGCTAACGCTAACCCTAACCCAAATACATAGCTAACGCTAACCCAAATACATATCTAACGCTAACCCTAACCCAAATACATAGCTAACCCTAACCCAAATACATAGCTAACCCTAACCCAAATACATAGCTAACGCTAACCCTAACCCAAATACATAGCTAACGCTAACCCTAACCCAAATACATAGCTAACGCTAACCCAAATACATATCTAACGCTAACCCTAACCCAAATACATAGCTAACCCTAACCCAAATACATAGCTAACCCTAACCCTAATACATAGCTAACCCTAACCATAATACATAGCTTACCCTAACCCTAATACATAGCTAACACTAACCCTAATACATAGCTAACCCTAACCCTAATACATAGCTAACCCTAACCCTAATACATACCTAACACTAACCCTAATACATAGCTAACACTAACCCTAATACATAGCTAACCCTAACCCTAATACAAAGCTAACCCTAACCCTAATACATAGCTAACCCTAACCCTAATACATAGCTAACCCTAACCCTAATACATACCTAACACTAACCCTAATACATAGCTAACACTAACCCTAATACATAGCTAACCCTAACCCTAATACAAAGCTAACCCTAACCCTAATACATAGCTAACCCTAACCCTAACCCTAACCCAAATACATAGCTAACCCTAACCCTAATACATAGCTAACCCTAACCCAAATACATAACTAATCCTAACCAAAATACATAGCTAACGCTAACCCTAACCCTAATACATAGCTAACACTAACCCTAACACATAGCTAACCCTAACCCAAATACATATCTAACGCTAACCCTAATACATAACTAACCCTAGCCCAAATACATAGCTAACCCTAACCCAAATACATAGCTAACCCTAACCCTAATACATTTAAGCCAGCAGCATACCACCCTGCATCCAACTGCTGGCTTGCTTCTGATGCTGAGCAGGGTTGGTCCTGGTCAGTCCCTGGATGGGAGACCAGATGCTGCTGGAAGTGGTATTGGAGGGCCAGTAGGAGGCACTCTTTCCTCTGGTCTAAAAAATATCCCAATGCCCCAGGACACTGCCCTGTGTAGGGTGCCGTCTTTCGGATGGGACGTTAAACGGGTGTCCTGACTCTCTGAGGTCATTAAAGATCCCATGGTGCTTATTGTAAGAGTAGGGGTGTTAACCCTGGTGTCCTGGCTAAATTCCCAATCTGCCCCTCATACCATCATGGCTGTCTAATCATCCCCAGTTTACAATTGGCTCATTCATCCCCCTCATCTCCCCTGTAACTATTCCCCAGGTTGTTGCTGTAAATGAGAATGTATTCTCAGTCAACTTACCTGGTAAAATAACGGTAAAAAAAATAAATAAAAACATAGCTAACCCTAATACATAGCTAACACTAACCCAAAAGAGAATTCTAAGCAGGCATTCCATCAGACATTACTGTTAATCTAGCTACAGTGGTTGCTCCACTTAAGGTTTTGCGATTATACTGCATGACTTAGAGGTAATTTGTTGTTTAGTACGGTACCCTGTGTCACCACTTCATTGCTCCAGACCAGCGCAAGGGGGAGTTAGAGCACTGATTATGCTTTTAGGTCCTACTGTGTCTCTAACTGACAATGAATGGGCAACATAAACTTAAATAGAAACTGATAATTGTGAACAACTTCAGTATTACTTACTAAAACTGTTGTTTCACTAAGGTTTTTATTATTTTATTTTGTTAGGATTATTTTGGTCTTACTGTAGTACTGTAGGCCACTCTCGATCATGTTATAGTGGTGGCGCAACGGTCTAAGACTACTGCTTAGCAGTGCAAGCTACAGATGCTGGTTCAATACCCGTAGCAGTCTCTACTGGGTGACCCATGAGATGCTTCTAGGATTTATAGCTAAATGCATAGGGGGACGAGATAAGCGCATTCCAGAATTCAGCATGCAATTGCACTCACAGCCACCGGCGTCGACATTGAGTCAAATGTCCAGACTTGTCCATTGTACCTTTAATGCATTTATGAAGCCGTTTATGAACAGTAGTTCCTACCCCCAAGAAGAGCTTGATGGCCTTGGAACAGGTGGTGCCAGTGGTTCCACAGGGAATGTTCTCTGTGATCACTCTAAAGGTACCGTTTGGATTGTTGCTGCAGTAGTCCTGCAGGATGTATTAAAATACACAGTCAGAAAACCTTGGCCTCTTAGTTGTCTTTACTTCATCTTAAATCATAAATAGAAAATATGTGCATCATACTTAAAGTAGGGGTTTTATTAAAATACAAATAAAATCATAAATACAAATGATTATTTCCCTACCTGAGTAAGAGTGTATTCACAATCTCCATTGAAAGTGAACCTTTCCTCATCAAAAGTGATGAAATGCCCATCTCCATATATGGCACACCTCCCATCACACTCCTTATTGGTACACTGCCATTTTCTGCCTTCGCAGGTGCTACAATGATGCAAACATAATCACATGGCAAGATTTTAGAAGGAAGCATTTGACATATCCAAAGAAGAAGAAGAGTGATAGAAGTTGATTTTACCAGGTATTGCAGTCTACTTTGAGCACATGTCCAGGTTGGTAGTAGACTCCATTGTGAGAACAGGGACATAGGTCTTCCTTGATGCATCCTCCGTTTCCATCAGACAGCAGACCATCAGGACATACACAGCCCGACACACACTCTGCACTGATCTATAAAACACAATGAAATAGGGAAGGACTGACATGAATTTATTAAGTTGGGCATTATGTGCCTGTATGTCCCTCCACCCTCCAGGGTATAAGGTGTGGACATTAATTGTCAAATGGATCAATTGATCAAGTGTTTGAAAAGACACAAGGACGACTTTTAACGATGATCTCCTTGAGGTTCATGGAGATCAGGTTCTCTGTAAACGTTACAGATGTCTGCTCAAACAGAAACCCTCTAAAAAGTCAATCTCATCGGAGGACATCATTTGGATCCTGGGCCTAGCTATGTCTAAGGTAATAAACAATTTAAAAACGTGATGTAAGGCATGTTTTTATTAACGTGTTATAAGGCATGTTTTAATCAACGTGTTGTAAGGCATGTTTTTATTAACGTGATGTAAGGCATGTTTTTATTAACGTGTTGTAAGGCATGTTTTTATTAACGTGTTGTAAGGCATGTTTTTATTAACGTGATGTAAGGCATGTTTTTATTAGCGTGTTGTAAGGCATGTTTTTATTAACGTGTTGTAAGGCATGTTTTTATTAGCATGTTGTAAGGCATGTTTTTATTAACGTGTTGTAATGCATGTTTTTATTAACGTGTTGTAAGGCATGTTTTTATTAACGTGATGTAAGGCATGTTTTTATTAACGTGATGTAAGGCATGTTTTTATTAACGTGTTGTAAAGCATGTTTTTATTAACATGTTGTAAGGCATGTTTTTATTAGCGTGTTGTAAGGCATGTTTTTATTAACGTGTTGTAAGGCATGTTTTTATTAACGTGTTGTAAGGCATGTTTTTATTAACGTGTTGTAAGGCATGTTTTTATTAACGTGTTGTAAAGCATGTTTTTATTAACATGTTGTAAGGCATGTTCCATTGTAGACTTACACAGTGACTGTCTAGTGTTTGACAGCTCTTCTGACACTCTGAGCCCTTGGCTCCGGGCCCTGCACTTGAACAGTTGAAGAAACCCATTGGTTTTTCACAGGCTGTAGGGAACAAAAGTAGGCTTTATAGGTTTGTAGGGACTAAAGTACAGAGTCTTGGTTATGAAGTGATTTGCTGTATTTAGCAAATAAAGATGTATTCTGAATTTCAGAGTACTCACATAAATGTTTTGGATCTCCAGCACAGCTTAATTTCCCTTGTCTGCATGAGCTGGGTGGTTAAGAGGGGTACAAGAGGAAGGGGTTAAGGATGGTTTAGCAGGCCTCTTGCAGTAAACCAAGACTTCAGAAGAAGACAGACAATTTTTAAGTATTTTAATAGAGCCACAACAAAGAAGACAATCAGATTTTAAGAGATTTTCTTTCACATGCCAACAGAGTCCTCACCAAGTAGCCCCATAGATCCTGGTGACCTCTCCAGGGGGTACTACTGTGCCTCCATGGTAGCAGGAGCAGCGTGAGGCAGGGACACACTCTCCCTGGTCGTTCAGGTAGGTTCCCTCGGCACAGCCACAGCCGTCCACAGACACATGGTCTAACTGTTCAATTAAATTAAAAATGTTTTATCCATGATGGGAAATTACTTTGGGCTTGCCTCCAACAACAGAAACATCCACAACAAGACAACGACAACAGCAAGACAACAACAATATATTGGGGTGGCATGTTGCCTAGTGGTTAGAGCGTTGTGCCAGTAACCGAAAGGTTGATGGATCGAATGCCTGCGCTGACAACATAAAAATATGTCGTTCTGCCCCTGAGCAAGGCAGTTAACCCACTGTTCCCAGGGCGCCGAAGACGTGAATGTCGATTATTATTATTATCTCTGATTCAGAGGGCTTGGGTTAAACACGGAAGACACATTTCAGTTTTAGGCATTCAGTTTTACAACTCTCTAGGTATCCCCCTTACACAACAACAAGACAACAACAAAACACACAACCATATCACAATGACAATACCACACACAACCATTCACGTCATCATAAACTCGTCATAGACCACAAGACATTGATAAAACTAATAATAATAACAATAATAAATAAATAACATTAATAGAAATGAGATGTCCATGTAAATGTACCTGGCAGGTAAAGTCTGTCTGGCTCAGTGAACGACAGGTGCGGTCACAGCTGGTCATGGTGTAGTCATAGACCATCGTGTCAGGGCAGCTAGAGGAGTACTTCCCTGTGGAAAACAGTATGGTGATTCAACATTTAATTACATGTTTGGGGTTTTTTGTTTTTAAATAAGAGGGTAAACCCTGAACACCATGGGTAAATAGGAGGGTAAACCCTGAACACCATGGGTTAATAGGAGGGTAAACCCTGGACACCGTGGGTAAATAGGAGGGTAAACCCTGAACACCATGGGTTAATAGGAGGGTAAACCCTGGACACCGTGGGTAAATAGGAGGGTAAACCCTGAACACCATGGGTTAATAGGAGGGTAAACCCTGGACACCGTGGGTTAATAGGAGGGTAAACCCTGGACACCGTGGGTAAATAGGAGGGTAAACCCTGGACACCGTGGGTTAATAGGAGGGTAAACCCTGAACACCGTGGGTTAATAGGAGGGTAAACCCTGGACACCGTGGGTTAATAGGAGGGTAAACCCTGGACACCGTGGGTAAATAGGAGGGCGAACCCTGAACACCGTGGGTTAATAGAAGGGGAAACCCTGGAGACTGTGGGTTAATAGGAGGGTAAACCCTTCTTTAATTAATAAATAAATAAATATATTCAGTATCTGATGTTTATCTTACCACAGGTGGTGTTTCTCCATCCACTGAGCAGGACGCCTGCAGCAGCACATGCATGGACGTAGGAGGAGACCGCAGCACACATGCACTCCTCGCTCTTCTCACAGTTACAGCTGTCAAATAGGCAGATCTATAGGGAGAGAAGAAGAAACAGAAGAAGAAGAAGGTTCAGTTATGAGATGTGTTAATGAAGAAAACTACTGTTTTCTGAAATCACACACAAGCACAGGACAATAGTATTTGAAAAATCTGATTAGATAAATAGATAATTTTGATATAGAACTTCTTAAATTATTGTTTAAATATATATTCTTAGAGCTTTTGGAAAACACTGTAATTAACTTTTTACGGTATAGGGTGCAGTATTTTCGATTTCGGATGAAAAGCGTGTCCAGAGTAAACTGCCTAATACTCGGGCCCAGAGTCAAATATTTGCATATTATTAGTCGATTTGGATAGAAAACACTCTGTTTGAATGATGTCTGTGAGTATAACAGAACTCATATGGCAGGCAAAAACCTGAGACAAATCCAACCAGGAAGTGGGAAATCTGATGCTTGTAGTCTTTTCAAGTCATTGCCTATCTAACACACAGTGACTTAGGGTTAATTTTGCACATCCTAAGGCTTCCACTAGTTGTCAACAGTCTTTAGAACCTTGTTTCAGGCTTTTGCAGTGAACAGAGAGCGAACAAGAAGGCCGGGAAGTTGGTGAATAAGAAATGACATGAGATCAGTGGCGCGCATTCACGTGATGAGGTAGCTGTGTTCCATAATGTTTTTCAAGACATTGGAATCGTCCGATTGGAATATTATTGAACTTTTATGTTAAAAAGGCCCTAAAGATAGATTGATGCTATACAACGTTTGACATGTTTCTACGAACGTAAATCAAACTTTTTTTGACTTTTTGTCGTGAAATTTTCGGCGCGCTTCCTACAGCTTACTGAACGCGCAAACAACAAGGAGGTATTTGGAAATAAATTATGGACTTTATCGAACAACAACAACATTTATTGTGGACCTGGATTCCTGGAAGTGCCTTCTGATGGTCATCAAAGGTAAGTGAATATTTATAATGCTATTTATGATTTTAGATGACTCCAAAATGGCGGGTATCTGTATTGCCTGATAAATTTTTCTGAGCGTCGTACTCAGATTATTGCAAAGTGTGCTTTCCCCGTGAAGCTTTTTTGAAATCTGTCACAGCGGTTGCATTAAGGAGAAGCTTATCTATAATTCTTTGAATAACAGTTTAATATTTTATCAACGTTTATGATGAGTATTTTTGTAAATTGTTGTGCTGATTCACCGACAGTTTTGGAGGCAAAATATTTTCTGAACATCATGCGCCAATGTAAAATGGGGTTTTTGTATATAAGTATGAACTTTATCGAACAAAACATACATGTATTGTGTAACATTGAGTCCTAGGAGTGTCATCTGATGAAGATCTTCAAAGGTTAGTGCTTAATTTTAGCTGTATTTCTGTTTTTTGTGACGCCTCTCCTGCTTGGAAAATGGCTGTGTGGTTTTTCTTGTGTTGGCACTGTCCTAACATAATCTAACTTTATGCTTTCGCCGTAAAGCCTTTTTGAAATAGGACAATGTGGCTGGATTAAGGAGAGGTGTATCTTTAAAATGGTGTAAAATAGTTGTATGCTTGAGAAATTTGAATTATGACATTTTGTTGTTTTGAATTTGCCTCCCTGATAATTCACAGGCTGTGTCCGCTAGTGTCCCACATAGCCCATAGAAGTTAAAGAGCATTTGACTAATTAACATCATCATACTTACTTCCTTGTAGGAATTTGGGTTGATCTCAGTGTGGCATTGGGAAAATATTCCTGCATGATCTGACAGCATCGAGCACCAGTGCTTGGCATATCTCTCTGTAAAACATATGGGATATTAGCAACATTTCACAAAGTACAAAGAGTTTTTATCTAGGCTTTATTGTGCATCTCAGTAGACATACGTAAATGTAATCTCCAAAAAGTATTCAAAGGCTCTGATAAAGGCTCTCTACACCGAAACATAATGAAACAGTTTAAATGGTTAGTTAGAAAATCAACTCAGATCTATGCACAGAGTGATCCTTTATCTACGACTAGTAAGGAATCCTTTTGTATTATCAAGTCCCTCAGTTGAGCACCTGATTCCCTTTTTGTTCAAGCTGGGCTTAAGCGCATTTGGGTATTGTTTTATTAGACTAGGGGTTCCCAAACCTTTTTGGCCCACGACCCCATTTTGACTAGAGTGAAGAGGCCTGCCCGCTGTCCCACCATAGATTTTCCACATTTGTGCAAGAGTCCACCTTTCAATCACATGGAATCTGTTTTTGTCAATATAGTCATGCAGCACACAGAACATCCCCTGTGCCATGTCATGCTCAGAAATTGTGAGACAGATCAATATGAATAGCATCCCCTGACATGTATAGTGAACAAAATTCAATGCATGGGCATCTCGGCCCTCACAGCTAACGTCCATTTGGAGAGCATAAGCTGGGGAGTTTGTGATTCGTTTAATCAGAGTTTCCTCTTGATTGCGAGAAATAAATTATTTGTTTAACATGTGCCTCTATCCCCGACATCGATTGCAGACGGTAATATCAAAGTCTCTGCAATAGTGTGTGGTTTCATACCGTAGTGGAACTAGCATTTCAACGTGGGAATGATTCAAGTGCAACGGTGCAGCCATGGAAGAACTGGGCCATTTTCAGGTTCCAGGAATTGTTTACAGATCCTTGCGACATGGGGCCGTACATTATCATGTTGAAACATGAGGTGATGGTGGTGGATGAATGGCACGACAATAGGCCTCAGGATCTCGTCACGGTATCTCTGTGTATTCAAATTGCCATTGATAAAATGCAAGAGTGTCACCATGGGGCATTTTGTTCACAACACTGACATCAGCAGTGGTTGTGAGGCCGGATGGATGTACTGCCAAATTCTCTAAAATTACGTTGAAGGCGGCTTATGGTAGAGAAATGAACATTCAATTATCTGGCCACAGCTCTGGTGGATCCTGCAGTCAGCATGCCAATTGCACGCTCCCTCAAAACTTAAGACATCTGTGGCATTGAGTTGTGTGACAAAAACCTCACATTTTAGAGTGGCCTTTTTTTCCCTAGCACCTGTGTAATTGTCATGCTGTTTAATCAGCTTCTTGATCTGCCACACCTGTCAGATAGATGGATTGTCTTGGCAAAGGAGAAATGCTCACTGACAGGGATGTAAATAAATTTGTATAAATATTATTTGGTATTTTGGAAATTCTGCTGTGACCTCATTTTCATATAAAGTGACCCCACATGGGGTCGTGACCCCTAGTTTGAGAACCGCTGCATTAGACACATGTTAGTGTTTATAAAGAGGTCGAAGGAGTACCGTTCTCTACACTCAGACTGCATGGGATCTCAAAGCTCTGTGTCACATCAGGACAGCTTGCTTTGGTCTTCCACGTGTTGGCGAATGTCACAGCGGTTCCTTCCACCAGTCCATTGATGGTTCTGAAGTCATCAGCTTGGACGCTGTTAAAGTCTCCGCAAAGACCTGGATAAGAGGTACAAAACATTATAACAGGTGGTTTGAACTAACATTGACTGAAGATGCAATGCATCAAGTATCATTAGTTTATTAATAATTGTTTCAGGTGAGGTTTGACCGAACCCCTCAAACAAGTGGTATAGTGACATATGTTACAATAACAATAGTTTGATAACCAATCTGCTTTTATAATAATAATAATAATAATAATAATGCATGAGATTTATATAGCGCTTTTCAAAGACCAAAAAACGCTATTCTTTTCACAAAGACGTTAAATGAACAGAGAGAAACATACCCTGGGTTTTTTCTTTGTGTGAACTGCTAGCTACGATGTAGACCTGCATTATAGGTGTTATCTGCACCTCTAGTCGGAGCCCATAAGAGGTATGCACAACGATGTAGAACGTAGAGGGCTGAAAGATCTTTACATCCGCTGTGAAAATATACACAAGTTCTAGTCACAATCTAGTTTAGCATGAACTTTTAGCTCCCACTTCCCTATTGTGGGATGCTTATGGTGTTACATGCTGCTAGACAAGGAAAGAAAGACGATAAAAAGAGACAACTTCTGGTACAGTACGTTCTACACGGGAAGGGTTACAAACATACGTTTATACTGATTATTAACTACAAAAAAATAGACAGATATCACATTTCTGTATCCCTTTTCTCAAGCAGCCATCAATCAGTCACTCACCCATGAAAAGCGGCAACTGAGAAAACATCTTGTCGACAAAGACCCTTCCACTGGCCTCGATGACGATAATCTGCAAGTGACAAATTACAACTTGAATAAAAGCGACTCCCCAGGTGATAAGGAGTGTGGAACAGGTTTGCAGTCAATTCCAGTCAATTCAGAGAGTAAACCTAATTCCAATTCCAAATGTTCCTCACTGAAAAAACAATGAAGAGCATTGGAATTGGAATTTCAGTGGACTGCCTGAACTGACTGGAATTTAAATGGAATTTACTCCAACCCTGAAGTGGTGATACGAGTCACTGACAGCAGCAGAAGTCTCAACATTGAGCTTTTTTCCCCTGAACATATACAACATGGTTTGATGTTGATATATTTTAATATGACACTATCAGGTGGGTGTGTCACTGCAGAAAGGCTAACTTACCATGGACTCTGGAGTCACCAGGGTTACAGATCTTAGGCAGGTCTCAATGTCTGTCTTCCCACATTTCACTATGTCACCCAGGACTGTGAAAGCAGTCTTGTTGGTTTGCTGGGGACAATTGGTACACGGTATGACAGAAAAAGTTATGGAATGATAGTAAAGTTAAGGCATGATAGTAAGGATAAGGGAACACGTTTTTTGTAACACACTACTTACTACTTGCCTACTTTCGGTTCTAGGGAATTACAGTTCCTTCAGGAAGTATTCACACCCCTTTACTTATTCCACATGTTGTTGTGTTACAGCCTGAATTTAAAATGTATTAAATATATGTTTTTTCACCCACCTACACACAGTACCCAATAATGACAGTGAAAACATGTTTTTAGAAATGTTTGCTAATTTATTGAAATTGAAGTTCACACCCCTGAGTCAATACATGTTTCTGTATTTATTTATCTGTACATGTTATGCATGTATTAATGATGTGTGTAAATACAGTGTGTGTGTATGTTTGTATATTATTGTACTGCTCTAGGAATGTATGTATATTATTGTACTGCTCTAGGGATATATGTATATTATTGTACTGCTCTAGCAATGTATGTATATTATTGTACTGCTCTAGGGATGTATATATATTATTGTACTGCTCTAGGGATGTATATATATTATTGTACTGCTCTAGGGATGTATATATATTATTGTACTGCTCTAGGGATGTATATATATTATTGTACTGCTCTAGGGATGTATGTATATATATATTATTGTACTGCTCTAGGGATGTATATATATATATATATATTATTGTACTGCTCTAGGGATGTATGTATATTATTGTACTGCTCTAGGGATGTATATATATTATTGTACTGCTCTAGAGATGTATATATATTTTTGTAATGCTCTAGGGATGTATATATATATATTATTGTACTCCTCCAGGGATGTATATATATTATTGTACTGCTCTAGGGATGTATATATATTTTTGTACTGCTCTAGGGATGTATATATATATATATATATTAGTGTACTGCTCTAGGGATGTATATATATATATATATATATATATATATATTATTGTACTGCTCTAGGGATGTATATATATTATTGTACTGCTCTAGGGATGTATATATATATTATTGTACTGCTCTAGGGATGTATATATATATATATATATATATATATATATTATTGTACTGCTCTAGGGATGTATATATGTACATTACTGTATTGCAATGTTTGTTTATGTGTCAATTAACCCCATAAGGGATAGGTTGCCAATTGACGATTTGACACAAATATTCAATTTTATTCATTCATTCATTTTCATTCAATTTTAGAATCAACTTTGGCAGTGATTACAGCTGTGAGTCTTTCTGGGTAAGTCTCTAAGAGCTGTGAGTCTTTCTGGGTAAATCTCTAAGAGCTGTGAGTCTTTCTGGGTAAATCTCTAAGAGCTGTGAGTCTTTCTGGGTAAATCTCTAAGAGCTGTGAGTCTTTCTGGGTAAATCTCTAAGAGCTGTGAGTCTTTCTGGGTAAATATCTAAGAGCTGTGAGTCTTTCTGGGTAAACCTCTAAGAGCTGTGAGTCTTTCTGGGTAAACCTCTAAGAGCTGTGAGTCTTTCTGGGTAAATCTCTAAGAACTGTGAGTCTTTCTGGGTAAGTCTCTAAGAGCTGTGAGTCTTTCTGGGTAAGTCTCTAAGAGCTGTGAGTCTTTCTGGGTAAGTTTTTAAGAGCTTTGCACATCTGGATTTATTTTTGTACATTCTTCAATCTCTGTCAAGTTGGTTGTTGATCATTGATAGACATCCATTTCGAAGTCTTGCCATAGATTTTAAGACTGATTTAAGTCAAAACTGTTACTTGGCTACTCAGGAACATTCAATGTCATCTTGGTAAGCAACTCCAGTGTATACTTGGCCGTGTGTTTTAGGTTACCGTCCAGATGAATGGTGAATTAATCTCCCAGTGTCTGATAGAAAGCAGACTGAACCAGGTTTTCCTCTAGGATTGTTTCTGTGCTTAAATCCATTCCATTTATCTTTTATACTGAAAAACTTCCCAGTCCTTAACGATGACAAGCATACCCATAACATGAGGCAGCCATAATATGATGCAGCCACCACAATGCTTGAAAATATGAAGAGTGGTACTCAGTAATGTCTTGTATTGTATTTGCCCCAAACATAACACTTTGTATTCAGAACAAAAAGTTATTTGCTTTGCCACATGTTTTGCAGTATCACTTTAGTGCCTTGCTGCGAACAGGATGCATGTTTAGAATGTTTTTATTCGGTACAGGCTTCCTTCTTTTCACTTGTCAATTAGGTTAGTATTGTCGAGTAACTGCAATGTTTTTGATCCATCCTCAGTTTTCTTTTATCACAGCCATTAAACTCTATAACTGTTTTAAAGTCACCATTGGCCTCATGTGAAATCCCTGATCAGTTTCCTTCCTCTCTGGCAACTGAGTTAGGAAGGACACTTGTATCTTTGTAGTGACTGGGTGTAATGACACCATCCAAAGTGTAATTTATAACTTCACCATGCTTAAAGTGGTATTCAATGTCTGCTTTTTTTCATTTTTACCCATCTACCAATAGGTACCCATCTTTGAGAGGTATTGGAAAACCTTTCTGGTCTTTGTGGTTGAATCTGTGTTTGAAATTCATTGCTCGACTGAGGGACCCAACAGATAATTGTATGTGTGAGATACAGAGATGAGGTAGTCATTCACAAATCATGTTAAACACTATTATTGGACACAGAGTGAGACAATGCAAAGTATTATGTGACTTGTTAAGCACATGTTTACTCCTGAATATAAAGCAATAACAAAGGGGTTGAAAACTTATTGACTTTCAGATTTTTCTTTTAAAGTAATTTGTAATTTTGAACAAATTAGAAAACAATTATTCCAGTTTGACATTATGTGATAATGTGTGTAGGCCAGGGACAATTTTCTTTCCTATTTAATAAATTTTTAATTCCGGCTGTTACACAACAAAAAAATAGGGAAAAAGTCAAGGGGTGTGAATACCTTCTGAAGGCGCTGTACATTATGATTCAACTTGATTGAAAAGTCTGATGTTATTTATGAGATTAATATGGATAGTGATAGCAATGGTATCTATAAGCACCTCCAATGCAAGTGGCTGTCAGCCGCAACCTATGCTTGATGTGGCCCGTTCGTGGGCCAGTACATGTTCGCTAGCGAGTTAGGAGTTAAATCTACTAAACATACAGTACGTGTCAGCATGGAGTCATATTACTGCCAACTGACATGGAATCTGAATTGAATCACTGTGAATTTGTATGAAAAAAATCCAATTTTTATTCAATATTTTCATTTGGCATTAATATCACGCCATACAGTAGGTTAGATCCCTACCTTGGACAGGACATATGAGCAGTCTCCATGGAAGTTGTAGGCATTCCCATCGTAGGTGGTGATGTGGGAACCTCCCACTATGGAGCAGGTAGCTGGGCAATCTAGATCCACACAACTCCACTGGCCTTGGATACAGGTACTAACAGAGAGAGACAGTCAGTTTAGCCTCAACACACCCGGCTCAACACATCCAGTTTAGCCTCAACACATCCGGCTCAACACATCCAGTTTAGCCTCAACACATCCGGCTCAACACATCCAGTTTAGCCTCAACACATCCGGCTCAACACATCCAGTTTAGCTTCAACACATCCGGCTCAACACATCCGTCTCAACACATCCAGTTTAGCATCACCACATCCGGCTCAACACATCCAGTTTAGCCTCAACACATCCGGCTCAACACAACCAGTTTAGCCTCAACACATCCGGCTCGACACATTCAGTTTAGCCTCAACACATCCGCCTCAACACACAATAATTCAGTGTATATAAACACAATGCAGCTCTTACCATTGATGGCATGTTCTTGAGAATGATTGTCCAGGCTGGTAAGACTGTCCGTTGTGGAGACAAGAGCACTGATTCACAGCTACACAGCCTTTATGAGTGATGTCATCAAACACAGTTCCTATGAGAAAGGCATTCAACACATTTAGTCACCTGATCCCATGAATTACATTCAATGCATTTAGTCAACTGATGCCGTAAATTAGATTAAATACATTACATTTAGTCAACTGATGCGGTAAATTAGATTAAATACATTACATTTAGTCAACTGATCCCATAAATTACATTCAATGCATTTAGTCAACTGATGCCGTAAATTAGATTAAATACATTACATTTAGTCAACTGATGCTGTAAATTAGATTAAATACATTACATTTAGTTAACTGATGCCGTAAATTAGATTCAATACATTACATTTAGTCAACTGATCCCATAAATGACATTCAAAACATTTAGTCACCTGATCCCATAACTGACACTAACTATTAAACTATTAAAGACTATTAAAGGCCCAGTGTACACTTTTTATATATATTGTTTTTATTATTATGAATTTTTTTTAATCATAATAATAAAAACAATATATATAAAAAATGTACACTGTACTTCCCGCAGCTATGCACATAACTGACATGAGGTTTTATTCAGTCTTCATGGTTTAAAATACAGGGACGTGTGACTTGGACTCTATAGTCCCAAGTTTTGCAATTTGAGACTTGACAAAAAGTAAAACACTTAACACTAGACTTCAACTTAATGACTCGTGACTTAACTTGGACTTGAGCATCTATGACTCGTCATTTAACTTGGACTTGAGCTGTATGACTCGATTTGTCATCTTGCGCATGCAAACCTGTCTGGTATTTTAAATCAGAGTGCTGCAGGTTCTGTGCGTTTTGTTCTGTGTCTTGACCAATCAGATTCACAGAAATCACAGGTTGCGCAGGCCGGACGCAAATCACATAATCTAGCAAAACGCTCACAGCTCCACTTTACTCCGGTATGTATTTAGCAAACATGATAACACATCACTCCAGATATACCCAAGCAAGAACTCTTCACAGAAATGTTGCAGCAGCCTACACCTGAACTGTATGGGAAGAAAGCGAGGGGATTTCTCAGTCTGACTATGCTATTGATAACAACCGCTGCCTGGAGCTGCATAGTCTACAGCCAATGTGCCCTGTCCCCTCTGGCCCTCTGGCCAGGGTAAACCACGTGGTAATGGTGTGTGCCCTGTCCCCTCTGGCCCTCTGGCCAGGGTAAACCACGCGGTAATGGTGTGTGCCCTGTCCCCTCTGGCCCTCTGGCCAGGGAAAACCACACGGTAATGTTGTGTGCCCTGTCCCTCTAAACCACGTGGTCATGTTGTCTAACCTATTTATAGCGCATTTATTTGTTTTAGGAGAAAATGTGAATGTGATTAAATTCAGTTTTCCTTGATCTTTTCAATCCAAAATGATTAACTGAAATTAATCAAACAACCCAATACTGATTACATAAATAGACCGTGTGAGTTACTTTTTAATTGCAGTTGTACCTGCATAAAGCAAGCTCAGCCCTGTGAGTTCTGTTGTCCAATCGCTGTGGTTGTGTCTACGTACAGGAAAGTTATGGCTGGGTGGCAGTATTGAGTAGCTTGGATGAATAAGGTGCCCAGAGTAAACTGCCTGCTACTCAGGCCCAGAAGCTAAGATATGCATATCATTAGTAGATTTGGATAGAAAACACTCTGAAGTTTCTAAAACTGTTTGAATGATGTCTGTGACTATAGCAGAACTCATATGGCAGGCAAAAACCTGAGAAAGAATCCAACCAGGAAGTGGGAAATCTGAGGTTTGTAGTTTTTCAAGTCTTGACCTATCCAATATACAGTGTCTGTGGGGTCATATTGTACTTCCTAAGGCTTCCACTAGATGTCAACAGTCTTTAGAACCTTGTTTGAGGCTTCTACTGTGAAGTGGGGGAGAATAAGAGCTGATTGAGTGAGAGGTCTGCCAGATGGGCATGAGCTTCAGTTTATGTGCACGCCCGTGAGAGGTAGCTGAGTTCCATTGCATTTCTAAAGACAAAGCAATTCTCAGGTTGAAATCTTATTGAAGATTTATGATAAAAACATCCTAAAGATTGTTTCTATACATCGTTTGACATGTTTCTATGAACTGTAATGGAATTTTCTGAGTTTTTGTCTGGCCTGCACGTCGTGAATTTGGATTTGTGAACTGAAGGCGCGGACATAAAGGAGGTATTTCGACATAAAGGATGGACTTTATCAACACAACAAACATTTATTGTGGATCTGGGATTCCTGGGAGTGCATTCTGATGAAGATCATCAAAGGTAAGTGAATATTTATAATGCTATTTCTGACTTCTGTCGACTCCAACATGGCGGATATATGTATGGATTGTTTTTGTGTCTGAGCGCCGTACTCAGATTATTGCATGGTGTTCTTTTTTCGGTAAAGCTTTTTTGAAATCTGACACAGCGGTTGCATTAAGGAGAAGATAATCTAAAGTTCCATGCATAACACTTGTATTTTCATCAACATTTATGATGAGTATTTCTGTAAATTGTTGTGGCTCTCTGCAAAATCACTGGCGGTTTTGGAGGCAAAACATTACTGAACATAATGCGCCAATGTAAACTGGGATGTTTGGATATAAATATGAACTTTATCGAACAAGGTTAGTTATTCATTTTATCTCTATTTCTGCTTTTTGTGACTCCTCTCTTTGGCTGGAAAATGGCAGAGTTTTTCTGTGACTAGGCGCTGACCTAACATAATCGTTTGGTGTGCTTTCGTAATAAAGCCTTTTTGAAATCGGACACTGTGGTGGGATTAACAACAAGTTTATCTTTAAAATGGTGTAAAATACTTGTATATTTGAGGAATTTTAATTATGAGATTTCTGTTGTTTGAATTTGGCGTCCTGCACTTTCACTGGCTGTTGTCATATCGATCCCGTTACCGGGATTCCAGCCATAAGAAGTTAAAATAGGTTGCTGAATTTTGGCAGAGTTTTTATCCACCCGAGGGTCAGGAGTTTTTCCAGAATTTCTTTAAAACCATGTGACCTGTTTCGAAAATATCTGAATTCCTTTGCGGCAGGTAGCCTTTTGGTTAAGAGCATTGGGCTAGTAACTGAAAGGTCAATGGTTTGAATCCCTGACCTGATTATGTGAAAATTCTGTCAGTGTGCCCTTGAGCAAGGCTCTTACCCTAACTATTCCTGTAAGTCGCTCTGGATAAGAGCATCTGCAACAACAACAACAACAAAAATCTGGTCCCACTCCCATCATTGCCCATAAAAATACCTTTTCACAAGTACTTATTAATCACTGTCAGACACTATAGGGTCCTGATGTATTCCTGGTTAGGCTACCAGATTAGGAAAAGTTTGGGGCCCCAGGGAAAACAATTTGCCCAACCAGTCTGAGACTTCTGGTGCTACCTCTGAATCAGGGCATCATCGGTCCCAAAAAAACATTTGGTTTCAAAGACTATGTGGCAGTGGGGGGGGGGATGCAGTTTGTAAAACATATGGGTCCAAAATCACTGATGTATTGCAGTTGCAATGAAATTGGCATAAAACACTTAACCATTGACTTGAGGACTCAAAACCCAAAATTAGGGACTTGTGACTTGACTCGACCTGAGCTGTGGAACTTTACTTGGGACTTACCCATTATTACTTTGGACTTGACTCAAAACTCAAAAGTTAAGACTTGAGACTTGCTTAGGCCTTGCAAAATTGTGACTTGGTCCCATCTCTGTTAAAATCAGTGAGTGTGCAGTACCGGCAGGGCAGAACCTCCGTCTGTGAGATTGCATTTCTATATTTTAAATGCTACTTTAAAATAGTTACATAGCTGACATATGATGTTGTATTCAGCTACTTTAAAATAGTTACATAGCTGACATATGATGTTGTATTCAGCTACTTTAAAATAGTTACATAGCTGACATTTAATGTTGTACTCAGATACTTTAAAATAGTTACATAGCAGACATATAATGTTGTGTTCAGTAAATGAGTGCATGTACCAGCAGGGCAGAAGCATCCGTCGGTGCAGTGTTCCTCACAATGCTGGTTCCTCTTTGGGTTGGAGCAGGTATCAGTGCAGGGACTACCACACTCCTGGTACTGCATGCTTAAAGGACACGTCTTCACTGCTCAACACAGACAAATAACCCTGGTCACAAATCTGTTTCTGAGTCTTCATTACTCTAAATTTTCACGTATTCTTCTATTGACATCATTGCAAGACTAAATGGAAATTGGGATTTGCTCCAGTTTTCAGTCACATAAATGTAAATACTAGCATGTCAAAGAAGAAGACACTATAGGTTACCAAAGGCAAAGCATTATTGCATGTCAAAAGTGTTTACTTTGAGTTACAACAAAGCTCTGGCTTTATACCCACATCCAATCTACCAACAGAGCAATAAAAACAAACAATCCAAAATAAAAACAAAAAGGATATGCAAAATAGATTCCCTTACTGCAGAACTGGTCGGTCTTCCACTCTTGGGGTTTCCCCCCTGCGTGAGCACACTGGCGGGAGTACTCTGACATGGTGGGGCAGGCGCAGGCACTGCTGCTGCTGTTGCCACAGTGACACATGTCTTCTGCACAGGCCTTGATGAAGGAGTCTGTGGCAATGAGGTCCTTACAGCTACTGAAGGCAAGACTGGTGAGAAGCTGCTCACAAAGTTCGGTCTGAAAGGATGAAGAAGAAGAAGAATTACTAAAGGCAACATAGAGGGATTATGTACTGATCAAATGTCAGCCATGATGATGTTGATATTGATATTTTAAACTAACAGTCATGTTTAAATGTAATGAATTAGAAATCTTAAATGTTCAGCTCAGCTCTAGACTTGTAAATACCTGGTCTTCACACTGTTCAGTGTGACCAGGGATTTCTGTACAGGTCTCTGTTGGGCCATTCATCATCCAAATATCACCATAGTCGATTGTCTTCAGATGATCATCTGTAGCAAAATAAACATAGTTTTATCTTACCTGTTATTTCCCCTAACAAACAGTCTCTGTAATCATGTGTTTCGTGTTTTTGATAACCCTTTCTTAAAATGCTACCTTGAAAAATACTTTATAACCCCTTCCTAACCCATAGATTGAACCTATACATTCATAAACAGAACAGGAGCGTAATCCGCCCCTCTAAGACATTTGGTGATTTTGTTTACCATTCCTAATGAACTCGTTGTAAATCTGGACTCCGTTGAAGTCTCCACACAGCCCACAAGTCTGATTCTGGAACTTTGAGTCCAGCTCCACCTATAAAACCAATGGAAGATAACTGAGGGTTAATGCATCGCAAATATGTACATTTCACATACAGCTAGCTGGCCATGCAGCTACAGCAGTTCATATGTATTGACATTTCACATGCTTCATCTGTTCTAGCCTGGGTACCAGTCTGTTTATGCTAACATTCCACTCCTTGTTCTAGCCTGGGTACCAGTCTCTTTATGCTAACATTCCACTCCTTGTTCTAGCCTGGGTACCAGTCTGTTTATGCTAACGTTCCACTACTTGTTCTAGCCTGGGTACCAGTCTGTTTATGCTAACATTCCACTCCTTGTTCTAGCCTGGGTACCAGTCTGTTTATGCTAACATTCCACTCCTTGTTCTAGCCTGGGTACCAGTCTGTTTATGCTAGCATTCCACTCCTTGTTCTAGCCTGGGTACCAGTCTGTTTATGCTAACATTCCACTCCTTGTTCTAGCCTGGGTACCAGTCTGTTTATGCTAACATTCCACTCCTTGTTCTAGCCTGGGTACCAGTCTGTTTATGCTAACATTCCACTCCTTGTTCTAACCTGGGTACCAGTCTGTTTATGCTAACATTCCACTCCTTGTTCTAGCCTGGGTACCAGTCTGTTTATGCTAACATTCCACTCCTTGTTCTAGCCTGGGTACCAGTCTGTTTATGCTAACATTCCACTCCTTGTTCTAGCCTGGGTACCAGTCTGTTTATGCTAACATTCCACTCCTTGTTCTAGCCTGGGTACCACTCTTTATATCCTAACATTCCACTCCTTGTTCTAGCCTGGGTACCAGTCTGTTTATGCTAACATTCCACTCCTTGTACCTGTGTTACAAGCATTTCGCTACTTCTGCAATAATATCTGTTAAATATGTGTATGCGACCAGTAGAATTTAATTTGATATACCTATGTTTGGCATATGATGCTGAGTACAAGGAGTGGGATGTTAGCACAAAACAGGCGCTGTGTTTCAGGTTAGGTGTGTACAGATAGAATCAATACAGAGCATTAGGCTACCTAAAACAAAATATAAAAGGGTACACATCACTTTTTTCCCACTCTTATCCCAACAGTTCCTCTATCACTGATGTTCCCAAAAGTTCCTCTAACACTGATGTTCCCAACAGTTCCTCTATCACTGATGTTCCCACTCTTATCCCAACAGTTCCTCTAACACTGATGTTCCCAACAGTTCCTCTAACACTGATGTTCCCAACAGTTCCTCTATCACTGATGTTCCCAACAGTTCCTCTAACACTGATGTTCCCAACAGTTCCTCTATCACTGATGTTCCCAACAGTTCCTCTAACACTGATGTTCCCAACAGTTCCTCTAACACTGATGTTCCCAACAGTTCCTCTATCACTGATATTCCCAACAGTTCCTCTAACACTGATGTTCCCAACAGTTCCACTAACACTGATGTTCCCAACAGTTCCACTAACACTGATGTTCCCAACAGTTCCTCTAACACTGATGTTCCCAACAGTTCCTCTAACACTGATGTTCCAAACAGTTCCTCTATCACTGATGTTCCCAACAGTTCCTCTAACACTGATGTTCCCAACAGTTCCACTAACACTGATGTTCCCAACAGTTCCACTAACACTGATGTTCCCAACAGTTCCTCTAACACTGATGTTCCCAACAGTTCCTCTAACACTGATGTTCCCAACAGTTCCTCTATCACTGATGTTCCCAACAGTTCCTCTATCACTGATGTTCCCAACAGTTCCTCTAACACTGATGTTCCCAACAGTTCCTCTATCACTGATGTTCCCAACAGTTCCTCTATCACTGATGTTCCCAACAGTTCCTCTAACACTGATGTTCCCAACAGTTCCTCTATCACTGATGTTCCCAACAGTTCCTCTTTCACTGATGTTCCCAACAGTCACTAGCTAACTACAGACCGTTTTCATCAGGCCAGAATATTGCAGAAAAGCATCACATTTACATTTGACATTTAGCAGACACTCTCATCCAGAAGGATTTATAATCAGTGTATTGAACCAAAGCAGGTGAAACAACCACATATCACTGTAGTGTAACAGAAGACGTATGGAAATGAGAAAGCATACTGAACACATACCCAGAGGGAATCATCTTCATTCCACATGACGACTAACCCCAGCTTGGCTGTGATCTTCACATAGGAAACAGTCCTCTCAATGAAGATGTTAAACTGACCAAATGGTATGGTGACCCTATGGGGACAAAACAATAAAGTGTTCATTAGAGAGGAGAGTCGGTATTTCAACAAGGGTCAAAATTGTCCTTTAAAGTATTTTCTTTGTATTTTTCTTCCTCCCCTATTGAGACTGTACTAGGTAAACATGTATGTATACAGTAGGATTTCATCAAATGGAATTTCAGCTTGGTAACTTTCATCTGTAAATGCACATCAACTAAACTTCAGAATAAGAGTTTTACCTCTGAATGCTGTACAATGAATGCTTTTAGATCGCTGATGCCCGTTGAAACTGACATTATGTAGATAATGTAGATAATGTTAAAACAGCAAAAAGTTGATCTCAAGATGAGTTAAATGTTGATGCAACACTGCATACGTTTTTTTAAACTCATGAATTTTACCTCAAGTCTTCGTACAAAAGTAACAACTGAATGCAAGTGAAGTGGAAAATAAAATACTTTCCATTCTTTTTTCCCCTTACATTTGATAAATGCAAGTGGACAAAACTAAAAAAAGATTGATCTCTGAATAAAATGAATCCCATTGGATGTAGTAAAGTGATAACAAACCCCCGTATCATTTACTTCCTGTATTACTATTTATTTTACACATCTAAGAGCCAATGGTTTTACACATCTGAGATCCATTGTTGACTAGACTGGGAACTCACTTTAATCCGTTGACGCTGATGTTACCGTTGGCCAGCTCCACGAAGGTTCCATCCAGCTTCAAAGAAACCTTAATAATAACAACAGTAGGACATTTTATTTGACAGACGCCTTTCAGGACCCTCAAGGTCACCTTACATTAAGATCATAGAGCAATAAACACAATTAATCAATAGTGAAATTTAAAACAATTAATCAATAGTGCAATTTAAAACAAACGACTGATCACAAAGGAATACCTTGGTGATGGTGGGCAGCCCATCTACTTCCCCGCGCTTCAGCTGAATGTTAAAGGCCTCGTAGCCGCTGCTGCTGCTCTTACACAACGACGACAGCACGTAGTTACAGGAGTAGGGCAGCTGGAAGAAGTCTCCATCGTAGGTTTTGTAGTGGTAGTTACCCCATGTGCTGCAAACCTGCCCATTATGAGCTGGACTCACTCCTGCTGCATGGGGGGAAATGTACAGTATAGTTGCACCATCCATCTCTGAATATAAGATGTATAGTATAACAGTACAGTAGAATATAGATTTTTGAATATTAGGTGACATTTATTCAACAACACAAATTACCTGATAAGATTTGCAGTTTGGAATCATATAGACTCCCAATGGAAGTCATATCTGGAATCATAACTGGAAATAGACAGGGAACAAGTCTTATTTTGCTTCTAATCCAGCTCTTCTTTAGTTCCTAAACTATGCTACATGGGTTAACCAAAAGTGATGTTAAATTGTATTTCATCATATCTTGTCTTGTCTTTTCTTACCAGTGTTAGAATGTGCAGCAGATAGTCCGAAGACGAGAGCGATCCATGGCTTCACCCATTGGAGTGCCATGATGGTTCTTCTAACGAGTCGTCCTGGTCCACCTGAACAGGTACTCTTCCTGTTCCTACTGATACTGTGAGGCACCAGTTGCCTGCTTTTAAACTGCTGCACTCAAGGAAGTACCTACACTCAAGGAAGTTCCTTGATGATTCTGTGATACTTGATTCTGTATCTAAGGAGGGTAATGTTTAACGTTTCTATCATAATAATCCTTAGATCACTATCAATATTCCTGAGAAGTAGGGTACGTCCCAAATGTGTTCTCTATAAAATGAGTGTACATAACATTAAGAATCCAGGTGAAGCCTTGTTGATCTCACCTGTTAAATCCACTTCAATCAGTGTAGATGAAGGGAAGGAGACAGGTTAAAGAAGGATGTTTAAGACATGAGACAATTAAGATTTGAGATATGGATTGTGTGTGTGCCATTCAGAGGTTAAATAGGCAAGACAAAACATTTATCTTAAGTGCCTTTGAACGGGGTATGGTGGTAGGTGCCAGACGCACCGGTTTGTGTCAAGAACTGCAACGCTGCTGGGTTTTTCACGCTTAACACTTTTGTCTGTATCAAAAATATTCCAACACCCAAAGGACATCTAGCCGACTTGACACAATTGTGGGAAGCATTGGAGTCAACATGGGCCAGCATCCCTGCTGAAAGCTTTCAACACCGTGTAGAGTCCATGCCGTGATGAATTGTATTTGTATTTATTATGGATCCTAACTATGTACAGGGGGGTACCAATACAGAGTCAATGTGCAGGGAGCACCGGTTAGTTGAGGTAATATGTACATGTAGGCAGAGTTATTAAAGTGACTATGCATAGATAATAACAACATAATATTTTGCCGACTTTGATTCTATTGCATCTATACCTGACCCACATTTAGCTCTGAACCACTTCACAAATGTTTTCAATTGAATTGTAGATAAACATGCTCCTTTTAAAAAACTGAGAATTAAAAATTGGTCTTACCCATGGTTCAGTCCAGAGCTATCTGAAGTCATACATAACAGAGATGCTGCCTGGGCCAAAACTCAATTCACAGACTCGGGGCCCAGACTTTCAGGCGATTGAGAAATCTGTGTGTAAAATTTGTTAAAAAAGCAAAATCAGATTATTATGTTAATACACTATCTGAATGTACAGGGAACCCAGCTTAAAATCTGGAAAGCTGTTAAATGACTGAAGGGCCTTCTCTTCCCTCCCCCAATACATTAATTTAGATTCTGGCCCTGATACTGACAAAATTGCATTAATCATTAATGCATTTAATCACCATTTATATTTGAATGTATTTCAAAGCCAGCTCTTGAAAAGAGTAGTTTGGATGTAGATTATGAAAATCTATTGAATGATACTGAAAATGCTGGTCTGGAGTTTTCTTTTTGAAATTCACTGATAAAGAGGTCCGGGGTGCTTTCATTAGACAAGAAAAATCCACAGGGGCTGATCATTTGGAGCCTGGTTTGCTTAAGTGTGCAGCCACCTCTTATTGCTGGCTCAGTAGCCCACATTTTATATTTAACATTGTTATCAGGAAGTATTCCAAAAGCATGGAAATCCGCGTATGTGCTGCCACTCCATAAGGGTGGGGATACAAATGATCTTGACAACTATCGCTGTCACGCCCTGATCTGTTTCACCTGTTCCTGTGATTGTCTCCACCCTCTCCAGGTGTTCCTTATTTTCCCCAGTGTATTTATCCTTGTGTTTCCTGTCTCCTCTGTGTTAGTTCATCTTGTATGTTTAGTCAAGTCAACCAGCGTGTTTTTCCCGTTCTCCTTTTTCTAGTCCTCCCGGTTTCTGGACTCTGTACCCGCCTGCCTGACCACTCTGCCTGCCTTGACCAGATGAGCCTGTCTGCGCTCTGCACCTCCCGGACTCTGATCTGGTTTTGACCTTTTTGCCTGTCCATGACCATTCCCTTGCCTACCCCTTTGGATTATTAAACATTGTAAGACTCCAACCATCTGCCTCCTGTGTCTGCATCTGGGTCTCACCTTGTGCCTTGATAATCACCCCATTTCAAGACTACCTTGTTCAACTAAGATTCTTAAATCCTTGGTTAATGTACAACTTTGTTCCTTTTTATCTGATAATTGTATTCTTAATATAAATCAGTCAGGGTTCAGGGCATAGTACTACCACAGCATTCACGCTAGTTGTTAATGATCATGTTAATGCCTTGGATGCTAAAAAGAGCTGTGCTGCCTTGTTCATTGACCTGTCAAAGGTGTTCGACACTGTTGATCATTCTGTTTTGTGGAAGAAATTATCAAGAGTAGGCCTGGGATATACAGCCTGTTTATGGTTTCAGAATTATCTTGGCGACAGAACTCAGGCCATCTTGGTAGATGGGGTTGAATCGGAATTTCTTGCGATTCAAAAAGGTGTTCCTTAGGGTTCGATTTTGGGTCCATTATTGTTCACTTTGTATATTAATGACATCGGAAACACTTAATACTTTTAACAATCATCTCTATCCAGATGACACAGTTTTGTATTCCTGTGCCACCTAAGTGCAGCAGGCCATTCGTGAACTCCAGCATGACTTAGATTCAATTCAGAAATCACTTACAGATCTTGATTTATTGTTAAATACAAGTAAAACCAAGCTCATGCTGAACTCTAGGTCACAAAATCTTGACCCTGAGGACCTGTATATTTGCGCTATAAATGTTTTTATTGTAATGTGTACAGGGCTGTCTTGTAAAATTTATTTTCATCTCAGTGTGACTCCCTGTTTAAATAAAGGTCCAAAAAATTAAAATGTTTCATGTTCTTGGAAAAGTTTGATTTGAAAAAAAATATTTTAGCGGGTAGATCAGCTTTAATACTGCAGATTGTAGCTTCCGTCAATGTAATTGTCTGCATCACTTCAAATCCCCCATAAATGTTTATATAGATACATATATATATATATATATATATATATATATATATACACACATATATATATATATATATATATATATATATATACACATTTATACACATTTATATATATACATATACATACTTTATATACATACATATACATTTACATACATATACATTTACATACATATACATATACATACATATACATACATATACATATACATTTATACATACATATACATACATATACATATATACATATAAATAGACACACACACATATATAAATACATACATTATTTCATCTTTATTAAACCAGGTAAGCTAGTTGAGAACAAGTTCTCATTTACAACTGCGACCTGGCCAAGATAAAGCAAAGCAGTGCAACACAAACAACAACACAGAGTTAAACATGGAATAAACAAGCGTACAGTCAATAACACAATAGAAAAAAAGGAAGTCTATATTCAGTGTGTGCAAATGGCGTGAGGAGGTAAGGCAATAAATAGGCCATAGTTTTGAAGTAATTACAATTTAGCAGATTAACACTGGAGTAGTGATACTGGTGTGCAAAAGAGCAGAAAAGTAAATAAAAACAATAAGAGGATGAGGTAGGTAGATTGGGTGGGCTATTTACAGATGGACTATGTACAGCTACAGCGATCGGTTAGCTGCTAAGATAGCTGATGTTTAAATTTAGTGAGGGAAATGTAAGTCTCCAGCTTCAGCGATTTTTGCAATTCGTTCCAGTCACTGGCAGCAGAGAACTGGAAGGAAAGGCGGCCAAAGGAGGTGTTGGCTTCGGGGATGACTAGTGAGATATACCTGTTGGAGCGCGTGCTACGTGTGGGTGTTGTTATCATGACCAGTGAGCTGAGATAAGGCGGAGCTTTACCCAGCAAAGACTTATAGATGACCTGGAGCCAGTGGGTCTGGCGACGAATATGTAGTGAGGGCCAGCCGACTAGAGCCTACAGGTCACAGTGGTGGGTGGTATAAGAGGCTTTGGTAACAAAATGGATGGCACTGTGATAGACTGCATCCATTTTACTGAGTAGAGTATTGGAAGATAGTTTGTAAATGACATGTCACAGGCCGGCTCATAGCCTGTGGCAAAAATGAGGGGACATGAACAACAGGTATAGGCCAAACAAAAGGTTATTTATTGTAAACCAAAAACTTAACTTTAAACAAAGAAAAAGGAATGAGATGTGGAAATGTCATAATGTAGGGTGTATGTAAAGTGCATGGATGCATGAATCTGTGTGTGTGAACATGACTGAGTGGAAACTAAGTAAACCTACAAAGGAACAAACAAAACAGGATCATACCTGGAGGAGCAGGGAGAGAGAGAGTGGTTAATGAAGCAGTTTTAAATACCCTGAGCCCAGGTGGCTCCAATCACGCCAGCTCCAATCACTAACGACCTTCCTCTGCCTGCAGGAAGAACCGCCCCTGCACTGAAGAGGAAGGGCCGTGACAGACATCACCGAAGTCGAGGATCGGTAGGATAGTCAGTTTTACGAGGGTACGTTTGGCGGCATGAGTGAAGGAGGTTTTGTTGCGAAATAGAAAGCCAATTCTAGATTTGATTTTGGATTGGAGATGTTTGAGTCTGGAAGGAGAGTTTACAGTCTAGCCAGACACCTAGGTATTTGTAGTTGTCCACTATTCTAGGTCAGAACCGTCCAGAGTAGTGATGCTAGTCGGGCGGGTGCGGGTAGCGAACGGTTGAAAGCATGCATTTAATTTTACTAGCGTTTAAAAGCAGTTGGAGGCCACGGAAGGAGTGTTGTATGGCGTCGAAGCTCGTTTGGAGGTTAGTTAACACAGTGTCCAAAGAAGAGCCAGATGTATACAGAATGGTGTCGTCTGTGTAGAGGTGGCTTAGGAAATCACCCGCAGCAAGAGCGACATCGTTGATATATACAGAGAAAAGAGTCAGCCCCAGAATTGAACCCTGTGGTACCCCATGGAGACTGCCAGAGGTCCAGACAACAGGCCCTCCAATTTGACACACTGAACTCTGTCTGCAAAGTAGTTGGTGAACCAGGCGAGGCAGGCATTTGAGAAACCAAGGCTATTGAGTCTGCCGATAAGAATACGGTGGTTGACAGAGTTGAAAGCCTTGGCCGGGCGGGTGAAGATGGCTGCACAGTATTGTCTTTTATCGATGGCGGATATGATATCTTTTAGTACCTTGAACGTGGCTGAGGTGCACCCATGACCAGCTCGGAAATCGGATTGCACAGCGGAGAAGGTACGGTGGGATTCGAAATAGTCAGTGATCTGTTTATTAACTTGGCTTTTGAAGACTTTAGAAATGCAGGGCAGGATGGATATAGGTCTATAACAGTTTGGGTCTTGAGTGTCACCCCCTTTGAAGAGGGGGATGACCGTGTGGAGCTGTGGAGTGTGGAGCTGTTAGCCGGGGTTGGGGTAGCCAGGAGAAAAGCATGGCTAGCCCTGTGGCTCAGTTGGTAGAGCATGGTGATTGCAACATCAGCTTGGTGTGTGCAACGCCAGGGTTGTGGGTTCAATTCCCACGAGGGGCCAGTGCAAAAAAATTATAAAATAGAAATCTATGAACTGTATGCATTCACTACTGTAAGTCGCTCTGGATAAGAGCATCTGCTAAATGACAAAAATGTAGAGAAATGCTTATTGCAATTTTTGATAATCATGGATTTATCGGTGGTGACTGTGTTACCTAGCCTCAGTGCACTGGGCAGCTGGGAGGAGGTGCTCTTGTTCTCCATGGACTTTACAGTGTCCCAAAACATTTTGGAGCTAAAGCAACAGGATGCAAATTTCTGTTTGTAAAAAGCTAGCCTTTGCTTTCCTGACTGACTCCGGTGTCGTTTTGCGTATCAGTTCATAAACCATATGCCATGCAATCGGTACGTCAAAAATCTCTTCCCGACTATTTTGCAATCTATATGGCACGGCTGTCAATTTTTTGGTCCTTAAATGAAACTGGTATAGTTTTTTATTTTCACAATTTTCATTAACAAATGTTGTTCTTTAATGCAGGGCCGACAGAAAAGTTCCTTGCTTTTTCCCCTTCCACTTTCTTCTTACATTTTTACGGTAATGCCGCAATTAGTTGGTTGTATTTTAGTTAGCTGCATGTATGGCATGTATGACATAACTCCACTTATTTATGATATCATTTACGAAGATTATACCTTTATTTTTTTTTACTTTTTTGTCTTTTCTGGTGGATTAAATTGAAATTGCAGCCAGCTTTCTATGGCTTGTTTTAAAAATAGTGATATTTGGGAGATGATTACCTTTTCAAATAACTGAAAGTGAGAGGTCGTAATCTGAATTCAGGGGAAAAGGCCTTTTTTGAACATAGGGTGAGATATACTTACTAATTTACTAGAGAAGCAGTTCGGATTTAAGTATACGTTTTGTATGACTGAGGCCTTTAGTGAGAGGTCTAATGCTTTAATATTAAATCATTTCTGCCCTCCGAATTCATATTCATTATATAAATAGGCCATTTAACTTTGTCTGGCTTGCCGTTCCAAATAAAATTGAATATTATTTTCTTATATAATTTAAAAAACTGTTCGCTAGGTGTAGTCAAGACCATCAGCAAATAGATAAACTGGGATATGACTAAAGAGGAGTCAGGGTGATTTTTCCACAAATAGACATGCATTTTCCTTTCCATGGTAGCAAGATCTTATCTATTTTTGCTAATTTTCTATTATAATTTATTGGAGTGAGATCATTTATTTATTTCGGGATATGTATACCGAGTATGTCCACATCTCCGTCAGGCCATTTCATTGGTAAACTACATGATAAAGTAAAAGTAGTATTTTTTTGTGATCCAATACGTAATATAGTACACTTATCATCATTTGGTTGTAATCCGGAGAGGTTATATAAAGTATCTAGATCATCTATGAGGCTGTGGAGGGATATAAGTTGTGGATTTAAAAGAAAACATAAATCATCAGCGTACAATGACACCTTTGTTTTTAAGCCCTGGATTTCTAATCCCTTGATATTATTGATGGATTTCATTCTAATAGCTGAAATTTCAATGGCCTTAATAGATATGCCGATAGTGGACAACCTTGTTTTACTCCTCTTTCGGAGAAGTAGCCATTATTTACTATTTTAAAACTAGCGTTACTATAGATGATTTTAACCCATTTTATAAGACATTTTCCAAAATTGAAATGTTCCAGGCATTTATATATAAACTCCAGTCGTACTTTATCAAAAGCCTTTTCATAGTCCGCTATGAATGGCAGGCCTGGGGTCCCAGATTTTTCATAGTGTTCTATTGTTTCCAGTAGTTGCCTAATATTATCTCCAATGTGTCTATGTAAAAAAAACTGTCTGATTAGAATGAATAATGTCCGACCTTTTTAAATCTATGCGCCATACATTTTGCTAGAATTTTTGCATCATAACACTGAAAAGTAAGGGCCTCCAATTTTTTAATGGACTGGATCTTTATATTTCGCACTTGTATCCTGTTTCAGTAATAATGAAATCAGACCTTCTTGTTTAGTGTCTGATAATCTGCCATTTACATAGGAGTGGTTAAAACATGCTAAGAACGGTCCCTTGAGTATTTCAAAAAAGGTTTGGTATACCTCAACTGCAGTCCAGCCCTGGAACATTTTGGCATTTGCTGTATGATTGACGAGAAACTCCATATTGCAAATGTATGGTGCCTTACTAGACGTCCACGAATGTTTCTAAAATTCGCGGATGGCGGCGGGCCGTGCACCGGGGCCAGATCTTCCGGGAAGTGATCGAACGAAGTCTCTCGGACATTCGGTTTCTGTTTTATAGAATTTTCAAATTTTGGTCATTTTTCCGCTGTCCTGGAAATTACCACCAGAGGGCGAATGGAATCATATTGCAAATGTACAAAACATCACCAATCACAACGTGGCCTTTTCTCCTAAACGGTAAAGACTTCGAAGACGAAACTTGGTGAGCATAGGTTTGGCATTATGGGCAGTTGGCCCCAAACAAGATGGAGTCGAGGCCTCAACACTTTTTAAGATAAGGCCATTTTTGTGGGATTAAAGGTCAAAAATGAAAATAGAGTGCTAATTTGACCGCTTCACGTCAAAGTACATGGACCTTCGGTGTCAGGAAAAAAGAACCAGATGTTTATCTACTGTAATTTAACCTCTCTGGGCTAGGTGGGACGCTTGCGTCCCACCTACTCAACAGCCAGTGGAATCCCATGGCGCGTTATTCAAATACCTTAGAAATGCTATTACTTCAATTTCTCAAACATATGACTATTTTACAGCATTTTAAAGACAAGACTCTCGTTAATCTAACCACACTGTCCGATTTCAAAAAGGCTTTACAACGAAAGCAAAACATTAGATTATATATGCAGAGTACCCAGCCAGAAATAATCAGACACCTATTTTTCAAGCTAGCATATAATGTCACATAAACCCAAACCACAGCTAAATGCAGCACTAACCTTTGATGATCTTCATCAGATGACAATCTTAGGACATTATGTTATACAATACATGCATGTTTTGTTCAATCAAGTTCATATTTATATCAAAAAACAGCTTTTTACATTAGCATGTGACTAGCATGTAACTAGCATTCCCACCGAACACCTCCGGTGAATTTACTAAATTACTCACGATAAACGTTCACAAAAAACATAACAATTATTTTAAGAATTATAGATACAGAACTCCTCTATGCACTCGCTATGTCCGATTTTAAAATAGCTTTTCGGTGAAAGCACATTTTGCAATATTCTAAGTACATTTATTACATTTACATTTAAGTCATTTAGCAGACGCTCTTATCCAGAGCGACTTACAAATCGGTGCATTCACCTTATGATATCCAGTGGAACAACCACTTTACAATAGTGCATCTAAATCTTTTAAGGGAGGGGGTTAGAAGGATTACTTTATCCTATCCCAGGTATTCCTTAAAGAGGTGGGGTTTCAGGTGTCTCCGGAAGGTGGTGATTGACTCCGCTGTCCTGGCGTTGTGAGGGAGCTTGTTCCACCATTGGGGTGCCAGAGCAGCGAACAGTTTGGACTGGGCTGAGCGGGAACCGTGCTTCCTCAGAGGTAGGGGGGCCAGCAGGCCAAAGGTGGATGAACGCAGTGCCCTTGTTTGGGTGTAGGGCCTGATCAGAGCCTGAAGGTATGGAGGTGCCGTTCCCCTCACAGCTCCGTAAGTAGATAGCCCAGCCATCACAGGCTAGCTATATTGACACCAACCAAGTGTGGTACTCACCAAACTCCGATTTACTATTAGAAAAGTTTGATTACCTTTGGTGTTCTTCATCAGAATGCACTTCCAGGTCTTCTACTTCAATAACAAATGTTGGTTTGGTCCCAAATAATGCATAGTTATATCCAAATAGCGGTGTTTTGTTCGTGCATTCAAGACACTATCCGATGGGTAAATAAGGGTCACGCGCCCGACGCGTTTCGTGACAAAAAAATTCTAAATATTCCATTACCGTACTTCGGAGCATGTCAACCGCTGTTTAAAATCAATTTTTATGCCATTTTTCTCGTAAAAAAAGTGATAATATTCCGACCGGGAGTGGTGGTTTTCGTTCAAAGAGAGAGAAAGTAAACATGGAGTCGACTCGGGCATGCGCACCCCGACCCATTGTCCTCAGATCGACCACTATCAAAATGCGCTACAGTTTTTCAACTATGGCCTGCAAAGCCACGATTCAGCTTTCTGGCGCCTTCTGAGAGCCTATGGGAGCGTTAGAAAATGTCACGTCATGCCAGAGATCCCCTGTTTTTGTTAGAGATGATCAATAAGGCCATGAAATGATCAGAGAGAGCGCTTCCTGTTTGGAATCTTCTCAGGTTTTGGCCTGCCAAATGAGTTCTGTTATATTCACAGACACCATTCAAACAGTTTTAGAAACGTTAGGGTGTTTTCTATCCAAATCAAACAATTATATGCATATTTTAGTTACTGGGCAGGAGTAGTAACCAGATTAAATCGGGTACGTTTTTTATCCGGCCGTGCAAATACTGCCCCCTAGCCCCAACAGGTTAAGAGAAATCGTACAATGTACAATTAGTGATGTTCAAAAAAATGCAGCGTGTTCAAACGAATTTGTGAAGGTGGGTTTCGGAGCTGTGTGAGATTTCTGTGATTTTCTGTGATTTTCTGAAATAACACACACTCATTCAACCCTCTGTTATAAGTCAGTTCTTAACGTAAAGACTTAAAACTCAATATTCTATAAGAGCCTAACCCAAGGAGGATATGTGTTCACTTTAAGCTTCCTGTGTCAACCAGAAGTGCCTTAAAAGGGTGTCATAGGGGCTATTTCGAGGTTTGAAAAGGTCAGACCTTTCCACAACTTCATATGTGTGATTAGGCAACCCTCATGAACTGTAAATCAGTCATTTCTCCTAACAGATGTCAAATAAAAACTCTCTCACACACACACACACACACACACACACACACACACACACACACACACACACATAAAGGATGGAGTGACACAGTGCCGGGCTTAAAGACACACAGAGCCTGCAATGGCATTACCATTATCTCTAGGCTGTGCCGATTTCAACGAGATGCCCTGCTTGACCGTAGCTCACTCGGTCTGAGCACAGCGACCGTGAAAAAAAGTAGGCCCAAAATGAAGCCTGGACCTAAATTTCAAGTGCTTTTGTGTGACAGCGAGAGAACCGTAAGGGTTAGAAGCGCAATTCAACCTCAGGGACATTCCTGAGGTCCTCTCGGTCTGTGCAGGCATCACCTTGACCTGCATTAACCCTTAACAGTGAAAAGAAGGTGTTTACATCAAACAGTTTGCAATGACTTCTCTCCCCATAGGAATACATTGCCTATTCCTCTAAATTCAAACTAAAGCCTATGTGGGTTATGAATGCCTTATGAACTTGTCTTTGATGACAATCCATCAGGCTACTGTGAGGTCTACCTGTGTCGATTCTAAGCTTCCTGGAGCAACCGGAAGTTGTTAAAATCACCCTAAAGGTGTTTTGAAATAACCAACCTGCAGATTGTGTAAATCACTGCATTCAACCCTGTGTAAATCAGTCAGTTCTTAACCTGTTGAGTATAGGGGGCAGTATTTTCATGGCCGGATGAAAAACGTACCCAAATTAAACTGCCTCCTACTCAGATTCAGAAGGTAGGATATGAATATTATTAGTAGATTTCTATAGAAAACACTCTGACGTTTCTAAAACTGTTTGAATGATGTCTGTGAGTATAACAGAACTCATATGGCAGGCAAAAACCTGATACAAATCCAACCAGGAAGTTTGACCTCACATGGTTGTAGTCATTTCAAATGAGGTTCTATCTAAACTACAGTGTCTGTGATGTCATATTGCACTTCCTAAGGCTTCCACTAGATGTCAACAGTCATTAGAACCTTGTTTCAGGTTTCTACAATGCAATTTGATTGAAAAATATTCGGAACAGTAAGTGGTCGACCTGGTGTCATTGACTTACCTCGTGCGCACTCACATAGGGCTAGCCATTTTTATTTTTATTCTGTAATGAATCTGCTATTTCCGGTTGGAATATTATTGAAATTCTACGTTAGGGACAGACGTTCTGCTAGCGAAACGCCTCACCAATATCCAATGGTAGAGCGTGGCACGAAATACAAATACCTAAAAAATGCTGTAACTTTAATTTCTCAAACATATCACTATTTTACACCATTTTAAAGACAAGACTCTCGTTAATCTAACCACATTGTCAGATTTCAAAAAGGCTTTACAGCGAAAGCAAAACATTAGACTATGTCAGGAGAGTACCCTGCCAAAAATAATCACACAGCCATTTTCAAAGCAAGCATATATGTCACAAAAACCAAAACCACAGCTAAATGCAGCACTAACCTTTGATGATCTTCATCAGATGACACTCCTAGGACATTATGTTATACAATACATGCATGTTTTGTTCAATCAAGTTCATATTTATATCAAAAACCAGCTTTTTACATTAGCATGTGATGTTCAGAACTAGCATACCCACCGCAAACTTCCGGTGAATTTACTAAATTACTCACGATAAACGTTGACAAAATACATAACAATTATTTTAAGAATTATAGATGCAGAACTCCTTTATGCAATCGCGATGGCGAGGGACCACTATCACTGCCTGGCCATCCCGAGTTCATCGGGCCAGTCAATTATGCATTTCTGCAGTATTTTTGAGCATATAAAATTCGTGATGGTAAATGCCCATTGAAACATTTTGCAAATGGATCATTCTCCACTACTCCACCCACTAAAGCCCCTCCCCCTCCCTAGTTGAGTTTTCATCCCAGTAACCAGCAGACCCCTCCCCCGTCCCCTCTGGATTCCTGAGAGGCCAGGACCCATCTTTTGAAAGGAGCACATAGTGCCACCTACCCACAGAACAGAAGCAGATCAACCACTAAATGTATTTCCAATGCTCTCACCTCAATTTGCTTTATATTAAATATATATATATTTATTCAAATATCCTACGTATCTTAATTTACATAATTTACAATAATATGCGTAATAATGTCGACAGTTTGTGTAAAGGAATGTTACCGATTACCAGGATGGCCATTGCATTACATTACTTTTTTGTCAAGAAATTATTATTTTAGCAAACAATTATTGCGATTCCTCCTATGCTGTCCCTAACATCCTTACCTTCTTGCAACAGATGTGGGATACACACACACACACACACACACACACACACACACACACACACACACACACACACACACACACACACTCCCCCGTTGTGACCATTTTCCCAAGCATCTCTGTGCAGTCAGACCTTTGATTATTTTGTGCCACCAGGGTCCTCTCTGATTGTCCAAGTGTGACCCCCTCCCCATGGGTTAATGCAGCTAGTATTGCCAGCACTGCCACTACCTGGGTGGGGGCACCCCACCAGAATCCCCACCGGCTAGGTACAAGGTCGTCAAGGTTCTCATTAACAGCTTTGAGAATTTTATTTTATGCTCTCCCTTCAAGGGGCTTTGTAGATGACCAACCCTGCCAGGCAGGCTCAGAACCTTGAGGGGGCAGTGCTGCTCTAGTAGGTCTCTGACTGCATTTATCTTTCTGTTTTGGCTGCATATAGGCAGCTTACAGCAGGCCCATAAAACAGATAGGGACTTCTCTTTAGTGTATGGGTTGTTCAGGTGGGTGTATAGGGTACAGGATTGGGGACCGTTCCATCATGATAGGACAATAAATAAATACATTAGATGTATAATTCATTATAAAATGTATATCTCTCATCTGCACAAAATTGAAAGCTTTCTCAAAACCCCTGCACACAGACAAACATTGGTTCTGGAATATTTGCAACCATTTCCTTTCTCACCTATACGTAACACTTTTTCAAACACCAAAAACACACACCACAACTTCCATCACAGTATATCCACACATACCCACATACTGTGCTATATATGTCTTCTGTTTTTAACTCCACATTGCTGAATTAGTACTTTTGTGTTCCAATTAGTCATATATTTGAAGATGTGTTATTTTGCTAGTTATCCTTTCTTCTAATGCTGTCTTTTCCATTAATAAAATACTATTAATGGAAAATTGAATACTAGGAATTTTATTTCCCTATCTTGAAAGGTACAATGTAATTGTACTTTATTTATTTAACAATTATTTTATTTTATTGATTTTTCTATCTCCTGTTTAGTATTATTTCAATCCCTACCATGAAAGTTAGTCTTAGTCTTATTATGGACACAGTCTGCTTCACAGCCAAGCGTCAACACTGGACCACAAAGTTGTAAGATCAATCCTAAATAGCACCTTACTCTCTAGCCCCCATAGTGTTCTGGTCAGAAGTAGTGCACCATATAGGGAAAAGGGTGTCACTTGGGACGCATCATAGATGTCCTACAGTTGTTCAAGCGTTGGGTTGTGTCTACAGATTGTTTGATTTTGGTTGGAGGAAACATTGTAACATCAACTCCACCACTCAGTCATTTCCAAGTACTCAGATCTCTAATGAAGCATTAACAGGACATGACTAAATGTTGACTTAGCAACTTATCTACAATTCATCATCAGCTTTTGCTAAACACACTACACAGTCACGCAGTAGAAGATGAGGTGACAAGCTCAGCTCAATTATAATTCACTGACATATTTCAGAGCTATACTTGTACTAACAGGATGTCTGTTGTGTTAGAACACAGTAGTGATACTTCAGATAGAAAAGCGTAATGATACTTCGGATAGAACAGAGTAGTGATACTACAGATAGAACAGAGTAGTGATACTTCAGATAGAACAGAGTAGTAATACTACAGATAGAACAGAATAGTGATACTACAGATAGAACAGGGTAGTGATACTACAGATAGAACAGAGTAGTGATACTACAGATAGAACAGAGGAGTGATACTTCAGATAGAACAGAGTAGTGATACTACAGATAGAACAGAGTAGTGATACTTCAGATAGAACAGAGTAGTGATACTACAGATAGAACAGAATAGTGATACTACAGATAGAACAGAGTAGTGATACTACAGATAGAACAGAGTAGTGATACTACAGATAGAACAGAGGAGTGATACTTCAGATAGAACAGAGTAGTGATACTACAGATAGAACAGAATAGTGATACTACAGATAGAACAGAGTAGTGATACTACAGATAGAACAGAGTAGTGATACTACAGATAGAACAGAGTAGTGATACTACAGATAGAACAGAGTAGTGATACTACAGATAGAACAGAGGAGTGATACTTCAGATAGAACAGAGTAGTGATACTACAGATAGAACAGAATAGTGATACTACAGATAGAACAGAGTAGTGATACTACAGATAGAACAGAGTAGTGATACTACAGATAGAACAGAGTAGTGATACTACAGATAGAACAGAGTAGTGATACTACAGATAGAACAGAGTAGTGATACTACAGATAGAACAGAGTAGTGATACTACAGATAAAACAGAGTAGTGATACTACAGATAGAACAGAGTAGTGATACAACAGAACAGAGTAGTGATACTTCAGATAAAACAGAGTAGTGATACTTTAGATAAAACAGAGTAGTGATACTTCAGATAGAGTAGAGTAGAGATACTACAGATAGAACAGAGTAGTGATACTACAGATAGAACAGAGTAGTGATACTACAGATAGAACAGAGTAGTGATACTTCAGATAGAACAGAGTAGTGATACTACAGATAGAACAGAATAGTGATACTACAGATAGAACAGAGTAGTGATACTACAGATAGAACAGAGTAGTGATACTACAGATAGAACAGAGTAGTGATACTACAGATAGAACAGAGTAGTGATACTACAGATAAAACAGAGTAGTGATACTACAGATAGAACAGAGTAGTGATACAACAGAACAGAGTAGTGAAACTACAGATAAAACAGAGTAGTGATACTTCAGATAGAGTAGAGATACTACAGATAAAACAGAGTAGTGATACTACAGATAGAACAGAGTAGTGATACTACAGATAAAACAGAGTAGTGATACTACAGATAGAACAGAGTAGTGATACAACAGAACAGAGTAGTGATACTTCAGATAAAACAGAGTAGTGATACTTCAGATAAAACAGAGTAGTGATACTTCAGATAGAGTAGAGTAGAGATACTACAGATAGAACAGAGTAGTGATACTACAGATAGAACTGAGTAGTGATACTACAGATAGAACAGAGTAGTGATACTTCAGATAGAACAGAGTAGTGATACTACAGATATAACAGGGTAATGGGCAGGTGTTGATAATGTTTTGTACACTCATTGTATATTTCTGTATCATAATGTAATGCATCGCTGACTAACGACAACCAACAAAGCTCATAGGGGGCACATCTTATTAAAACTAAACTTTTCAAGACAAAAAATACATGCACTTCTACAGTAAAGCAAACAAGGGGCATTGGTTTTTGAAAGATCTATTTTAATAAGGTAAGCAAGCACAAGTTTATACATTTCTACATTTTATATCAGTTGTTTAAGCTGTTAGCTAAATAACAGCAATGCGATGCAAGTTACCAGCAACAATTACTCACTGGACGTCGATTAACCTTTTAGATTCTGCAAAACGTGCAGAAGACACTTTTTGGTTGAATCCATTCAGTTTTGCAACTGACTAGGTATCCCCTTCCCTTGCCTTTGTCCTTCTCCACACCTGCTATTGGAGGGAAACAGACCATTATACATTATCCTGTCAAGTCCTGACCCTTGTAAGATGTCATTTTCTATAGTAGAGTAGGTCAGGGCGTAACAGGGGGTGTTTTGTGTTTTTCTATGTTTTCTATTTGTATGTTTTAGTTCTAGTTTTTCTATTTCTATGTTGTTGTTTTTGGGTTGATCTCCAATTGGAGGCAGCTGGTCCTCGTTGCCTCTGATTGGAGATCATATTTAAGTAGGGGTTTTTCTTCCTGGGTTTGTGGGTGATTATATTTTGAGTAGTGTTTGTTTCTCTCTCTGCGTCACGGTTTTGTTTTGTAATTCAGTTATTTATGTTTTGCAAAGTTTCACAAATGTAATAAAATGTGGAACTACACCAACGCTGCATCTTGGTCCGCTCCTTCAGACAGCCGTGACAGATCCGTCTCAAAATACCATGAAAAAAAATACCTTCTATTGGAAGGAGACATACCATTATACATAATCCGGCTCAAAATACCACGAAAAAGAGCTGCTGCATCTGTTTGAGTTCACTGACGACAAGGTCGCTCTCCTTCTCATTCATTATCAATAATAATTGTTAGAGGTCTTAAAATGAATGAATCTAATCATATTTACATTTTAGTCATTTAGCAGACGCTCTTATCCAGAGCGACTTACAGTGGTGAATGCATACATTTCATTAAAAAAAATTCTCCGTACTGGTCCCCCGTGGGAACCGAACCCACAACCCTGGCGTTGCAAACAGCATGCTCTACTAACTGAGCCATTTAGATATTAATCCTGACATGGAACACTTCCCTCTCATACTTGCAGTGGTCTGAATTGAACCCTGTGGAGAAAAAAATAGGTGCCACAATTTAGAAAATGTTTTACAATTTTTATTGACATGATGTATTTCATAATAGGATAACTAAAGTAATTTTCCCGTCAAATGAAAACTGGTATGTTGTTTACTGTGCTGTCAACCTGACAAAAACCTGACAAAAATATTTCAATTAAGGTGGTCATTTGGGAGAATATAGAGTGTGCTGGCCTTTCTGTGTTGATATGTTGTGTATTGTACTGACAGATTGGCCTTTCTGTGTTGGTATGTTGAGTATTGTACTGACAGGCTGGTCTTTCTGTGCTGATATGTTGAGTACTGTACTGACAGGCTGGCAGTTAGCCTGCTGGAAGGGCGGGTAATGGATGTCGGAGCTCTGGGTCAGCTATCACTGTTCTTCACATAGCTGCAGTGGCGATTTTAGCATGTAATTTATTTTTTTTGCATGCCAGCAAAGCCACTATACAACACAACACTGAACAATACATGAATTGCACTATAACGGTGACATATGGTGTCCACAAACTGTTAGGGTCTACATAAAGCTGTTCCCAACCAGCAAAGCAGCGCTTTCTTTTCAGCACCATGGAGTGAATACTTACCACTTCTACACCTAGCTATCAGTGGAGCCTTGTCTGGCGGCGAAACAGTTCATTCAGGCTCAATTATCATTTACTGCTTTTTTACACAACATAGCTGATATGGCTGACTTGCTTAAACAAATGTGTTTTCTTCTGACAATTGAGATGTACAAACTATGGCATAAAGGGACGACAAGCGGATAAGAGGCAATCTGTAATTTAGATTAAGACATTATTGAGTGAGCTAGGATGTCAATATAACTATTTGTTCTGCACTTTTGAAATGTACAGCGATAGAATTCAGAACATGTTCTTACAGTATTCTTCCTGTACACCAAGTCAGAACCGTAGGATAAACAAAGGGGGCATATAAGCAGACAACGAAAGCTCTTACAATATTTCATGATGACATTTCTCTATAACAGGCTACAGGCTACATATGCACCACCAAGTCAAAACAGAAGGTTAAGTTATGAGGGGGAAAGGGACCAAATGATTAGGGTAATGCACATGGGCTACTAACAGCTTACTACGTAACATACTCTTAGTATTACTTTCTTAGCTACAGTATACATATCTCCCTGGCATATTACATCATTTATGCAGCAGCATACAATACATTTTTGGACTCACCTTGTTGTGTTGTGCTCACCTGAACCGGAAGATTGGCGCGGCGGTCCTTCTTGTGGGCAAATCTTGTCATCAAACTTTGTCATCATAGTCTTTCATTCTCTGGATGCTTTCAAGACAACTGGAATCTCATAATCATGACATCAGTGATCTTCAGGTTGGAGCTCTAGAAAGAGGCCAGAGTTCCCGACTTGGAATTCCGAGTTGGATGACTGTTCCAAATGCAAGTTTTTTAAGTTCTCAGATGTCTTGAACTCACTGAAGTCTGAGATTTCCCAGTTTGGAGTTTCCAGTTGTTTTTAACGCAGCAGAAGTTATGCACAACAAGAGGGCACGACAAAACCTATTCCCCCTCAGGAGACTGAAAAGATTTGGCATGGGTCCTCAGATGCTCAAAAGGTTTTACAGCTGCACCACCGAGAGCATCCTGACTGGTTGCATCACTGCCTGGTACGGCAACTGCTCGGCCTCTGACCACAAGGCATTACAGAGGGTAGTGCGTACGGTCCAGTATATCACCGGGGCCAAGCTTCCTGCCATCCAGGACCTCTATACCAGGCGGTGTCAGAGGAAGGCCCTAAAAATTGTCAAAGACTCCAGCCACCCTAGTCATAGACTGTTCTCTCTGCTACCGCACGGCAAGTGGTACCGGAGCGCCAAGTCTAGGTCCAAGAGGCTTCTAAACAGCTTCTACCCCAAGCCATGAGACTCCTGAACATCTAATCAAATGGCTACCCAGACTATTTGCATTGCCACCCCACCCTTCTATGCTGCTGCTACTCTCTGTTATTATCCATGCATAGTCACTTTAATAACTCTACCTACATGTACATATTACCTCAATTACCTCGACACCGGTGCCATCGCACATTGACCGGTAACCCCTGTATATAGACCCGCTATTGTTATTTACTGCTGCTCTCTAATTATTTGTTGTTCTTATCTCTTACTTTTTTTGTATTTTCATAAAACTGCATTGTTGGTTAAAACCTCTTAGGGCTTGGGGGCAGTGTTTGGAAGTTTAGATGAATGACATGCCCAAAGTAAACTGCCTGTTACTCAAAAAGCTAGGATATAATTGGAAGCATTGGATAGAAAACACTCTGACGTTTCAGGGCGTTTCAAAAAAGTTACTGATCCAATTGCAGCGTGTTCAGATTAATCCGTTAAGGTGGGTTTCGGAGCTCTGTGAGGTTTCTGTGATTTTCAGTGATTTTCTGAAATAACACACACTCATTCAATCCTCTGTAAATAAGTCAGTTCTTAACGTAAAGACTTAAAACGCAATATTCTATAAGAGCCTAACCCAAGGAGGATATGTGTTCACTTTAAGCTTCCTGTGTCAACCAGAAGTGCCTTAAAATGGTGTCATAGGGGCTGTTTCGAAGGGTTAAAATGGTCAGATCTTTTCAAAACTTCATATGTGTGATTAGGCAACCCTCAAGAACTGTAAATCAGTCATTTCTCCCAACTGATGTCAAAGAAAAGCTCTCTCACACACACACACACACAGCAAGGATGGAGTGACACAGTGCGGGGCTTAACCTCTATGGGCTAGCTGGGACGTTAGCGTCCCACTCTATTCAACAGCCAGTGGAATCGCGTGCCGCGAAATAAAAATACCTCAAAAACGCTATAACTTCAATTTCTCAAACATATGACTATTTTACACCATTTGAAAGATAAGACTCTCGTTAATCCAACCACTTTGTCATATTTCTAAATTATTTGGAACCAAACCAACATTTGTTGTTGAAGTAGAAGTCCTGGGAGTGCATTCTGACGAAGAACAGCAAAGGTAATCCAATTTTTCTTATAGTAAATCTGAGTTTGGTGAGTACCAAACTTGGTGGGTGTCAAAATAGCTAGCCTGTGATGGCGAGCTATCTACTCAGAATATTGCAAAATGTGCTTTCACCGAAAAGCTATTTTAAAATCGGACACCGCGATTGCATAAAGGAGTTCTGTATCTATAATTCTTAAAATAATTGTTGTGTTTTTTGTGAACGTTTATCGTGAGTAATTTAGTAAATTCACCGGAAGTGTTCGGTGGGAATGCTAGTTCTGAACATCACATGCTAATGTAAAAAGCTGTTTTTTGATATAAATATGTACTTGATTGAACAAAACATGCATGTATTGTATAACATAATGTCCTAGGAGTGTCATCTGATGAAGATCATCAAAGGTTAGTGCTGCATTTTGCTGTGGTTTTGGTTTTTGTGACATTATATGCTAGCTTGAAAAATGGGTGTCTGATTATTTCTGGCTGGGTACTCTGCTGACATAATCTAATGTTTTGCTTTCGTTGTAAAGCCTTTTTGAAATCAGACAGTGTGGTTAGATAAAGGAGAGTCTTGTCTTTAAAATGATGTAAAATAGTCATATGTTTGAAAAATTGAAGTTTTTGGATTTTTGAGGAGTTTGTATTTTGCGCCACACCCATCATTGGATATTGGAGCAGGTGTTCCGCTAGCGGAATGTCTAGATGCAAGAGGTTAACAATCAATAAGCCTTGACTAATTCCCAAGGTTTGTAAGACAATGGGTTAATAATTAGGCAAGGACTCAGCTTTCTGCAAAAGGTTCATTTGGCTTTATTCAGAGAACATTCTGCCCCACATGCACAACAATGTTCATTTTATCTTCTATCTCCACTTACTCACACACCTCCACACCAACAGTAGATAACCTATGCACACACATACGCACAAACAGTAGGTGAACAGTATCTCTTCCTTGACCTCCAACCACTGTTCCAGCACTGCCTGTTCCTTTCCCCATAGATTAGGAGAACCTTGAAGGCTCCTCCCGGTATGTCACACACATTTCTCTCCCTCTCCAGCCTCTACTAGACTTTATGGGACTAACGTTCAGTACATTGATTATTCATTATCCATGCTACATAACTACTAATTCATAATGGATTATTGATTCATTTCCCTTTATTAGATAATTATCTTGTCATTCCACCCTTAAATGACTAATAATACACATTGATTATCAAATGCTATATAGTAACATCATTGTGATACAAGGATTAACCAAACCAATACATGTATATACATCCGATACTCATCAATGACTGTCCTTGGCCTATTTCCAATTATGACACTTCGTTTACAGGATTTTCATCATAATTATCATTAAAGGAACAGTCGATCTAAACGTTGAAAATGGTTTCATCAAACATTGGCTCCTCATGGTTAAAAGAAACGGAGCCATCTTCCTGGCCTGGAGGCCCGTGTTCATCCTCCCACTGATCGGAGCTCGGAATAGGTCCATATCTCACCATCTGCTGCATCATCAATTTCTCTAGAGTCCTGGTGATTAAACCTCTCACACATGGGACGAAACAACATCCACACAACACAATTTCAACACACTCATACAGGTGAAAGCAGCCCATAATACAGTTCTTACGACACTTTTCCATTTCCTAAACATGAGCTGTGTTATCAGGAATGTACGTACAGCAATGAACCTAATCATTCCACCTACACCGCCCTCTTCTGCCAACTTCGGAATAGTTCAATAAGTCCATTTCCAAATGTTAGAATGGATATTCTACAAAAAAACATTTTGTTTAAGTAATTATCCTAACCTGTTCTATCACCTGCTCTACCATTCTTCCCCCCTATTGATACATGGCTCAGCCCATGTATCAATATTGCTGCATATCTAAACAATGTCTTTGGTAAGATTAGTAAATTATCCTTATGTCAGACCTTCTCTTGTAGGATGCCCCCTTTCATTTTCTACATGTCCAATTCTCCCTGGGTCCTTCATTCTTGGCTATCCTGTATCAATTCTCTGTCAAGTGTCTTATCTTCTTTAAGATTTATCTGTGCTGCTTTGTATGGTTTTAAATGCCTATGTGCTTGTCTGTGTAAATAGTAACTTTTCTCTTCTTTCTAATCTCTAGTCAATGCTACTATTTCAGCCTGCTATACAGAATAGTGTCTGGGCAATGGTTCAGTGTCTAACACCTTAGTTCCTGAAACCGCTTTCATTCCCCTTTTAGTTAGGGTAACAACTACTTTCAACAAAATCCTCATATCTTTTCCTAGCAAATTTACCCAACATAACTTAAAATCAAAACTAAAATACATGCCAATGGAGCCGATAGTCTCTCCATGAATTAATATCATAAAGCTAAGTGAACCAAATTCTCTTACTATCTTCTCCTGCTGGCCCCCCTCCTTTCTTCCTGCTACTCCCCAACCCTCAAGGTGTCAGCAGTGCAGGGGAGGACTTCTCCATCTGTCCTTCCTTCTATCTGTCTGTAGCTTTTTCTCATAACAGTCAGTCTAAATACTGGTTGTTTCCAAATATTAACTAAATGTCTCACTGTCTCCCTGGTTGCACTCCTGGATTTTAGAAAAATCAACCTGTCTTAATATCAAGATTATTGCATGGTTTAGTAAGTTTATCTGTTACTCTCAATGATCCTGGATCACCGATGTCATATTTCCCTGTCTTGTTGGTGTCACGCCCTGACCAGGTGAACTCTGCTATTTTGGTCAGGGTGTGGCATTTCTATGCTTTATTTTCTATGTTTTGGTTATAGCCTTTCTTTGTGTTTTATTTCTATGTTGGGCTCGGGGGTGATTTCCCAATCAGACAGCTGTCGCTTGTGAAGTCTGATTGGGAATCACATTTAAGTTCCTTTTCCCCCCACGATGTTTGTGGGTTGTTGTCTCGTTATTTGAGCACGTAACGTATTGGCAGTTTTTCCTTGATTTTGTGTACATGTTTAATTCTAGTGTGTTAAATAAACATGTATTCGCTCCCAGCTGCGTTTTGGTCCGCTTCCTCGTCTCCCGACGACAAACGTTACAGTTGGGTTAGGTTAAGTATTTAGGACATGTTCTAAGTCTACCATTATTAAACTTTTCTTGCTAACTCAATAACCTTGTTCAATAACAAAATATAATAATATTTATTATATCAATTCCACAGCCTTGTTGTGTTAAATCTCTTCCACTGAATACAACAACAGCTGACTACCTAAAGGAAAATACTTATCTAAATAATGTATAAAAATGCTACTACTGGTCAAAAGATATTCAAATAACATAATCAGATCAAAATGACTAATCTTAACTACTCCACAAAGGACAATTATTGTACCCTTATCGTTCTAGGAAAATAGACTTAAGGAAGCCTACCCTTAGTCTAAGGCTTTGTCCTTTCAGTCTTCTCATTGGTTCAAATTACAAATATGTCTAAGAACTTTAAACTCCATCATCATTATCAGTTATACAAATTAGCTTAAAATTAGTATTACAAATTACCTTAAATTCACTATCCAAATGGCTTTTCAATGAGGCTGATCAGACCACAAAGGAAAAGTCACCAGAGAAGTCAAAAGTCCCACCACCCTTTCAGAACCATGTTTCTTACTATATTAGACAAATGACAGCTAATAACTTTATCTACATTTTGTATCCCAGGTTCCCAGAACATTCCCTATGAAAATTATTTCAATTAAAACTCAGAAAACAAAACTTCCAAAATGCCATGTGTGTATACCCCTTTAAGATATCCTGTCCCTAGGAATTTTTCCAAAGGGAGCTAAGCGCTCCTTTTTCCATAAAATAACCATGAACATTTGGTCATCATTCCTTATACTACACCGATTCAGAAACCCAAACGTTAATTACAAACAAAACCTAATAATAACTCCACTGTACTTCCTCAAATCATTAATAATTTGTTTTAAACTTCCTCGATGGTTCTGTGTACTTTAATTGAAGATACACTACCCTTGGGACAATACTGTACTTCCAATCTATGAAACCCCCATATTTAACGTACTATTTGACTTATTTGACCCAAGCTTGCTTAAAACCTTAAAACCCCTTCAGTTTGTCTGCAAACCGGCCCATTCTGTTTGCTAGGAATACCCTGCCATTATACACACAACTGTGTTAATGTGCACCGTCCCTGTAAAAATAAAATTAACTCCACCTGCAATTCACTTTACTGACTTGACATTTTTCCATGCAAAGTTCAATTCACTGGTTACTAAACAATCAAACAACGAATCAATAACCAGAATTTATCACTAAACTTTTACAATTCCATTATTCAGACCAGAATCGCTTCCAGCCACATATAGTCCAGTGCTCACAACCAACTCTCCTCTTTTAACCCGTAGGGAAAAACATGACCTCTTTTCAAACAACTTTGCCTTACCTCTATCAGAAGAATAAAACCAATGTTACAACTTTTTTTTCACGGCCGGATAAAAAACGTACCCGATTTAATCTGGTTACTACTCCTGCCCAGAAACTAGAATATGCATATAATTACTAGATTTGGATAGAAAACACTCTAACGTTTCTAAAACTGTTTGAATGGTGTCTGTGAGTGTAACAGAACTCATATGGCAGGCCAAAACCTGAGAAGATTCCATACAGGAAGTGCCCTGTCTGACAATTTGTTGTCCTTCTGTTGCATCTCTATCGGACATACAGCATCTGTGCTGTAACGTCACATTTTCTAAGGCTTCCATTGGCTCTCTAAAGCCGCCAGAGAGTGGAATGTGGTGTCTGCTGTCTCTGGGCGAAGAATAGCAGGAGAATTTGTAAGTGGTCAGCCTGGGGACAGTGACACTGGAGATGCGCGGTAACGAGACTTCTCCATTTTTTTCTTTCAGCCTTTGAATGAATACAACGTTGCCCGGTTGGAATATTATCGTTATTTTACGAGAAAAATAGCATAAAAATTGATTTTAGACAGCGTTTGACATGCTTCTAAGTACGGTAATGGAATATTTTGAATTTTTTTGTCACGAAATGCGCTCGCACGTCACCCTTCGGATAGTGACCTGAACGCACAAACAAAACGGAGCTATTTGAATATAACTATGGATTATTTGGAACCAAAACAACATTTGTTGTTGAAGTAGAAGTCCTGGGAGTGCATTCTGACGAAGAACAGCAAATGTAATCCAATTTTTCTAATAGTAATTCTGAGTTATATCAAAATTCGTGTTGGTAAATGCCCATTGAAACATATTGCAAATGGACAGCCGTGTGCCTGGTGATTGGAACGGGTTCCAGGATATCATTTTTATAATGGTTTTAAATACCTTTAGGGGGTGCAAGGGATCCACGGTTGGGTAGGGAGCACCCCCCATCCGTGCCCATCCACTAGGGGGCGCCCCTGGTCATTTTGGAAGTTTTTCAAAAAATCGAGTCCCACTTCTCTACACGAGAGGTTGATTCGTGGGCTAATATAGGGCTATATATCATTTGGGCAGTATAAATGCCATTTGGACATGGTTCACTGACTTTTGGGTTTGGAAACCGACTTCCTATGATCGTAGATAGCAAATGGATATAACATCCTGATTCGGCACTTTCAATACTTTCATATTGCATTTGGACATGTCTTATGGCATTTGGCAAAAAAAAGTGACTTTTGACTTTGACTTTTGACTTCCTATGAAATCATATTGCAAATGGACAAAACATATGCCTTATGGACAAGTTAAATAAAAAATAAAAAAGAATTATGACAATAAAATATGACAAAAGTATGTTCATACAGTTCTTATACATGTGTAATTGTCAAAACAAATCGAAAGAATTTCAATAAACGGTCCAGAAAGCACTTTTTTAAGGGGGTGATGAGTTTTTGAACATTTTTCTAATTTTCTAAATTTTACTCTTGGGTCTTGACTTGTGTTACATTTGCAATAAGAACATTTACGGTGGAGCGCGCTCGCCATCTATTGGATTTTTGCTGTGTGACACTTGGCATTTGCAATGTGTTTCATTTGAAATCAGTTTTGAATGAAACAACGTCCATTTGAGTGGTATTGTACATCGTGTATATGTTTCATACGGTGCCAATAAGATCACATTCATTTTTGTCCATTTCAGGGGGGTCTTCCCTTACAAAAACAAAGGTGAGCGACATGCCTAAGCGGGCTGAGCGGGGTACCATGCGATGGATTCGTGAAGCCTGCTCTTTGTGAAGTGGATGGATACCAGAGAGGTGGTCATGTGCACAACTATCCACAAGTCCTTCAGTGGCGAAGCACGGTACCGGGCATGGACCTCAAAAAATGTCCCCATTTCAGCTGCTGTAAAGGACTACAACAAGGGCATGGGAGGTGTGGACCTGTCAGATGCACTGATAGGCTACTACAATGTTCTCCACAACATTTACATTTACATTTAAGTCATTTAGCAGACGCTCTTATCCAGAGCGACTTACAAATTGGTGCATTCACCTTAAGATATCCAGTGGAACAACCACTTTACAATAGTGCATCTAAATCTTTCGGGGGGGGGTAGAAGGATTACTTTATCCTATCCCAGGTATTCCTTAAAGAGGTGGGGTTTCAGGTGTCTCCGGAAGGTGGTGATTGACTCCGCTGTCCTGGCGTCGTGAGGGAGCTTGTTCCACCATTGGGGTGCCAGAGCAGCGAACAGTTTTGACTGGGCTGAGCGGGAGCTGTGCTTCCTCAGAGGTAGGGAGGCGAGCAGGCCAGAGGTGGATGAACGCAGTGCCCTTGTTTGGGTGTAGGGCCTGATCAGAGCCTGAAGGTACGGAGGTGCCGTTCCCCTCACAGCTCCGTAGGCAAGCACCATGGTCTTGTAGCGGATGCGAGCTTCAACTGGAAGCCAGTGGAGAGAGCGGAGGAGCGGGGTGACGTGAGAGAACTTGGGAAGGTTGAACACCAGACGGGCTGCGGCGTTCTGGATGAGTTGTAGGGGTTTAATGGCACAGGCAGGGAGCCCAGCCAACAGCGAGTTGCAGTAATCCAGACGGGAGATGACAAGTGCCTGGACTAGGACCTGCGCCGCTTCCTGTGTGAGGCAGGGTCTTACTCTGCGAATGTTGTAGAGCATGAACCTACAGGATCGGGTCACCGCCTTGATGTTAGTGGAGAACAACAGGGTGTTGTCCAGGGTCACGCCAAGGTTCTTAGCACTCTGGGGGGAGGACACAAGGGAGTTGTCAACCGTGATGGCGAGATCATGGAACGGGCAGTCCTTCCCTGGGAGGAGGAGCAGCTCCGTCTTGCCGAGGTTCAGCTTGAGGTGGTGAGCCGTCATCCACACTGATATGTCTGCCAGACATGCAGAGATGCGATTCGCCACCTGGTTATCAGAAGGGGGAAAGGAGAAGATTAATTGTGTGTCGTCTGCGTAGCAATGATAGGAGAGACCATGTGAGGATATGACCGAGCCAAGTGACTTGGTGTATAGTGAGAATAGGAGAGGGCCTAGAACAGAGCCCTGGGGGACACCAGTGGTGAGAGCACGTGGTGCGGAGACAGATTCTCGCCACGCCACCTGGTAGGAGCGACCTGTCAGGTAGGACGCAATCCAAGCGTGGGCCGCGCCGGAGATGCCCAGCTCGGAGAGGGTGGAGAGGAGGATCTGATGGTTCACGGTATCAAAGGCAGCAGATAGGTCTAGAAGGATGAGAGCAGAGGAGAGAGAGTTAGCTTTAGCAGTGCGGAGAGCCTCCGTGACACAGAGAAGAGCAGTCTCAGTTGAATGCCCAGTCTTGAAACCTGACTGATTAGGATCAAGAAGGTCATTCTGAGAGAGATAGCAGGAGAGCTGGCCAAGGACGGCACGTTCAAGAGTTTTGGAGAGAAAAGAAAGAAGGGATACTGGTCTGTAGTTGTTGATATCGGAGGGATCGAGTGTAGGTTTTTTCAGAAGGGGTGCAACTCTCCTTCTCTTGAAGACGGAAGGGACGTAGCCAGCGGTCAAGGATGAGTTGATGAGCGAGGTGAGGTAGGGGAGAAGGTCTCCGGAAATGGTCTGGAGAAGAGAGGAGGGGATAGGGTCAAGTGGGCAGGTTGTTGGGCGGCCGGCCGTCACAAGACGCGAGATTTCATCTGGAGAGAGAGGGGAGAAAGAGGTCAAAGCACAGGGTAGGGCAGTGTGAGCAGGACCAGCGGTGTCGTTTGGCTTAGCAAACGAGGATCGGATGTCATCAGCCTTCTTTTCAAAATGGTTGACGAAGTCATCCGCAGAGAGAGAGCAGGGGGGGGGAGGGGGAGGAGGATTCAGGAGGGAGGAGAAGGTAGCAAAGAGCTTCCTAGGGTTAGAGGCAGATGCTTGGAATTTAGAGTGGTAGAAAGTGGCTTTAGCAGCAGAGACAGAAGAGGAAAATGTAGAGAGGAGGGCGTGAAAGGATGCCAGGTCCACAGGGAGGCGAGTTTTCCTCAATTTCCGCTCGGCTGCCCGGAGCCCTGTTCTGTGAGCTCGCAGTGAGTCGTCGAGCCACGGCGCAGGAGTGGAGGACCGAGCCGGCCTGGAGGATAGGGGACAGAGAAAATCGAAGGATGCAGAAAGGGAGGAGAGGAGGGTTGAGGAGGCAGAATCAGGAGATAGGTTGGAGAAGGTTTGAGCAGAGGGAAGAGATGATAGGATGGAAGAGGAGAGAGTAGCGGGAGAGAGAGAGCGAAGGTTGGGACGGCGCAATACCATCCGAGTAGGGGCAGAGTGAGAAGTGTTGGATGAGAGCGAGAGGGAAAATGATACAAGGTAGTGGTCGGAGACTTGGAGGGGAGTTGCAATGAGATTAGTGGAAGAACAGCATCTAGTAAAGATGAGGTCAAGCATATTGCCTGCCTTGTGAGTAGGGGGGGAAGGTGAGAGGGTGAGGTCAAAAGAGGAGAGGAGTGGAAAGAAGGAGGCAGAGAGGAATGAGTCAAAGGTAGACGTGGGGAGGTTAAAGTCACCCAGAACTGTGAGAGGTGAGCCATCCTCAGGGAAGGAACTTATCAAGGCATCAAGCTCATTGATGAACTCTCCAAGGGAACCTGGAGGGCGATAAATGATAAGGATGTTAAGCTTGAAAGGGCTGGTAACTGTGACAGCATGGAATTCAAATGAGGAGATAGACAGATGGGTCAGGGGAGAAAGAGAGAATGTCCACTTGGGAGAGATGAGGATTCCAGTGCCACCACCCCGCTGGCTCGATGCTCTAGGTGTATGCGAGAACACGTAGGCAGACGAGGAGAGAGCAGTAGGAGTAGCAGTGTTATCTGTGGTAATCCATGTTTCCGTCAGCGCCAGGAAGTCTAGGGACTGGAGGGTAGCATAGGCTGAGATGAACTCAGCCTTGTTGGCCACAGACCGGCAGTTCCAGAGGCTGCCGGAGACCTGGAACTCCACGTGGGTCGTGTGCGCTGGGACCACCAGGTTAGAGTGGCAGCGGCCACGCGGTGTGAAGCGTTTGTATAGCCTGTGCAGAGGGGAGAGAACAGGGATAGCCAGACACATAGTTGACAAGCTACAGAAGAGGCTACGCTAATGCAAAGGAGATTGGAATGACAAGTGGACTACACGTCTCGAATGTTCAGAAAGTTAAGCTTACGTTGCGAAAATCTTATTGACTAAAGTGACGAAAATGCTAGCTAACTAACACAGCACTACACTAATCAAGTCGTTCCGTTGTAATGTAATAGTTTCTACAGTGCTGCTAGTCAGTAGAGGTTGGCTATTATACAAAAGCAACTTTGTAGCTAGCTAACATAACATAACACTAATCAAGACGTTCCTTTGTAATGTATTTAGTTTCTACAATGCTGCTCGTCGGTAATAGTTGGCTGGGTATGGAACAATGGCGTCGCGGGGGACGGAAATAGCTGGCTAGCTAACCTAGCTAACCTAGCTAGCCTCGATAATTACTAAACTACACAATTATCAAGCTATGACAAAGACAGCTATGTAGCTAGCTAGCTAACACTGCACTAGTCAAATCGTTCCGTTGTAATGTAATAGTTTCTACAGTGCTGCTAGTCGGTAGAGGTTGGCTATTATACAAAAGCAACTTTGTAGCTAGCTGACATAACATAACACTAATCAAGACGTTCCTTTGTAACGTATTTAGTTTCTACAATGCTGCTCGTCGGTAATAGTTGGCTGGGTATGGAACAATGGCGTCGCGGGGGACGGAAATAGCTGTCTAGCTAACCTAGCTATTACTAAACTACACAATTATCAAGCTATGACAAAGACAGCTATGTAGCTAGCTAGCTAACACTGCACTAGTCAAATCGTTCCGTTGTAATGTATTAGTAATTACAGCGCTGCTAGTCGGTAGCGGTTGGCTAGCTAGCGGTGTTGACTAGCTAGCAGCTAGCAGGCAGCAGTGTTGACTACGTTAGGAGGACGAAAAAATAGCTGGCCTCGAGACAATGAAGACAATTAAATGGTACAAGACATTTTTCTATCATTTCGACCCTGGGCAACTGTGGCCACTGCATAAAACTAAACTAAGTCTTATGGTGAGACCTGATAACGAAGTAAAAGGGTCAAGAGTCCATAGGGGGATAGTCGGTACCTAAATACGGCTTTGGGTCTGATATCTGTGGGTGAAGTGAGACCTAATATGGCGGAGTGAGATACAGGTATTGGTGTCAACAGTTACATGAAGCAACAGATAAATAGGCTGTTAACTAGGGCTTTACGACCCCTGGAAAGTAGTTTATAGTTGCATATGTATGCGACCTAATGTCTGATCGACAGTCCCCGCTGTAGATAAAGTTTCGAGAGAGATAGAGTAACTATGCTGGGATGAGGGATTGCGTGTGAGGAGAATTCTGTCAGGATATCGCGAGAAAAAGACAGACAGTAAAAACCTAAAAATAAAACGGGTTGCAGTGTTTGCCTATGAGCGAGATAAAGACCGGGTTAGGATAGATACGTATAATCATTCTAGCAGAACAACTCTATAATCTATCATTTCTTCGACATTGCTGTGGTGAATTCCTTCATCCTCCAGAAGGAAATGGCTAAGAGTTGTGGACAGCCCCCCATCTCACAGCTAGCCTTCAGGGAGCTGCTCATCCAGGAGCTTGCTAGCTACAGCAAGTCCACTGCATCACCTTCTGTCCCCTCTACCTCTGTCCCTTCTGCTCCTTCAACCAGTGGTGTTCACCTGCCCAAATTCATCTCTGCAGGCATGAATGTGCCTCAGGGCAAAAAGGGCACAGTGGGGAGGCGTCGTTGTGCGCTTTGTCACAGGAAATACCCCACCACCTGCACCACTTGTTCAGTAACCCTCTGCTTTACAGCAGAAAGAGATTGCTATGGGCTGTGGCATCAGCAGCACAATTTTGTGTAGAGGACTGAGGGTCTTCACAATATTGTAAATAGAAAGTGTGTAAATAGTTACCCTTGTTATTTTATTAAAAATTATTATTATTATTTTATTTTTATTTTTGGGGGGTTAGAATAGCATTTATGTATTTTGTATATAGTTATTTGCTTCAAAATGTATCACTGTACAAATTCAGCCACTTGGGTACATTTGGGTACATTTGTGTGGGACACCTGGGTGACTTCATGCTCAATGTCATGTAGCTCGCTCATTCTTGAAGTTATCTGTCTGAAACTTTGTTCAACTATTGTTGCCTTCTTACGTTCTTCATTCAAATTATCCCCAGCATCCTATCTGAATGTTCGGCTGTTCTTTTTCATTTGAAAGTTGATGCAACAACAATAAAAAACAGGAAATTATAAACAGGAAACGTATGTTTTTTCCTTGTATTTTCTTCTATCAGATCTATTGTGTTGTATTCTCCTACATTCAATTCACATTTCCACAAAATTCAGAGTGTTCCCTTTCAAATGATACCAAGAATATGCATATCCTTGCTTCTGGGCTTGAGCTACAGGCAGTTAGATTAGGGTATGTCTTCAGGCGGAAATTGAGAAGAAGGGGGTCTACCCCGAAGAAGTTAACCAAGACAGAATGTTTTTATACACATAAAGAAATGTTATACAACATATATATATTATTACCGCACAGCACTACAGTTTATTACCCCTTAAATGTTTATATTTATAATTGTCTGTTGTAGGAAAGACTGTATTCATATAAAATAGGCCTTTTGATTAGTTTCTAGATTCTCTAGGTGAGTGTAAACCCTGCTCGTAACCCCCATCCTCGGGAAATAACACCTGTTGTTTGGAGATCCTTATGTGAAAATTAATGAATTGTTTAGAAAAAAAATTGTTTCAAACACAGATGCAGACACACACACACACACACACACACACATACACACACACACACACATCTTTCCCAGAAGCCTTTCTCTGAGACAGACAGATATCTAGAGAGAGAGAGAAAAAGACTGATTCATAAAAAACAATGAAAAAGACACATTCATTAAAGGTAAGATACAATTTTAAAACCCTTTATTTAATTCTAAATCTTTAGTACAGACCTTTTAAACATGTTATAATTTGTTATTTTTTTAACTATTCCTTTCTTACAGAAAAAGTCCGGGGGGAATTGTAGTTCTTCTTTTGAATCCCTATCGAAACTACAGTGTCTGTGGGGTCACGTTGCACATCCTAAGGCTTTCATTGGCTGTCAAAAGCCTTCAGAAAGTTTTTTCATCATTCTCCTGTAACTGGGCAGAGAATAGGAGCTCAGTCAATGAGTGGACTGCCTGTGGACAAAGGACTTGGTTATGCGTGAGCCCGATAGCGCGCCCCTCCTTCTTTTTCTTCTGGAATTAATATGCTATTGTCCAGTTGGAATATTATCGCATTTTTTACGTTAAAAATACCATAAAGATTGATTGTAAACAACGTTTGACATGCTTCTACGAACGGTAATGGAACATTTTGACTTTTCGTGTCTCGAATTACGCTCGCGCGGTATGCCTTTGGATAGTGACCTGAACGCACAAACAAAACGGAGGTATTTGGACATAAATATGGATTATTTTGAACAAAAACAACATTTATTGTGGAAGTAGCAGTCCTGGGAGTGCTTTCTGACGAAGATCAGCAAAGGTAATAGAATATCTATAATACTAATTCTGAGTTTAGATGACCCCATAACTTGGCGGGTGTCTGTATAGCTTGCTTTGATGGCAAGCTATGTAATCAGAATATTGAAAAATGTGCTTTTGAACAAAAACAACATTTCTTGTTGAAGTAGAAGTCCTGGGAATGGATTCTGACGAAGAACAGCAAAGGTAATACAATTTTTCTAATACTAATTCTGAGTTTAGTGTGCCCCGAACTTGGCGGGTGTCAAATTAGCTAGCCGTGATGGCTGAGCTATGTACTCAGAATATTGCAAAATGTGCTTTCGCCGAAAAGCTCATTTAAAATCTGACATAGCGATTGCATAAAGGAGTTCTGTATCTATAATTCTTAAAATAATTGTTATGTATTTTGTCAACGTTTATGATGAGTATTTTTTTTTATTGATTTGCTCATTCAACGGACGTTTTTGGTGGGAATACATTTTCTGAACATCACGTGCCAATGTAAAATGCTGTTTTTGGATATAAATATGAACTTTATCGAACAAAACATACATGTATTGTGTAACATGATGTCCTAGGAGTGTCATCTGATGAAGATTGTCAAAGGTTAGTGCTTCATTTAGCTGTGTTTTGGGTTTTATTGACACATCTCCTTGCTTGGAAAATGGCTGTGTGGTTATTTGTGTCTATGTACTCTCCTAACATAATCTAATGTTTTGCTTTCGCTGTAAAGCCTTTTTGAAATCGGACAATGTGGTTACATCAAGGAGAAGTGTATCTTTAAAATGGTGTAAAATAGTCGTATGTTTGAGAAATTGAAATTATGATATTTTTGCTGTTATGTATTTCGCGCCATGCTATTTCACTGGCTGTTGAATAGTTTGGGATGGTCACGGCCCATCTAGCCCAGAGAAGTTATTAAGCCATTCTCTCATCCACAGCGCAGGAGAAAAACTCCCTGCTTTTGTTTGAAAAAGGTGGCCACTGTTTGTGAAAAATCTTCAACATTGAATTGTCCGGTTGGAAAATGTAACCCATATCACTCACATCCAGCACTTCATTTAAACAATCATGGTCATCACAAAGAATGTCTTCGATGGTTTTGTCATTGTGTTCTTGACACGAGGAACACAATACACCTACAATTTGGGCTTCCACTAGATGTCAACAGTCTTTAGAAAGAGTTTCAGGCTTGTTTTTTGAAAAATTAGCTAGAATTTGTGTGCAGGGCGCTGTCCTCAGATAATTGCATGGTGTGCAGTTCAACGAGATCACTACACATCAATCATCATGACAGCTTTAACCTCTCTGGGCCAGTGGGATGCTTGCAGAAAATCTTTTGCCTCAAATGCTTCCGGTTTATTAGCGCTACAATTTACAAAATTACTATTCGAAAACATTGTTAAAATGTAATATTGTCATTCAAAGACTTATAGATTAACATGTCTTGAATGCCATCTATTTGCCAGATTTAAAAATAACTTTACTGGGAAATCACACTTTGCAATAAACGACGTGGTATGCCCAGAAAAATAGTCTAGGCTATACATGTTTTGAGCCATCTTGGAACGATCAACCATCAAAAATACTATTGTAAATAATCCCTTACCTTTGATTATCTTTATCAGAAGGCACTTCTAGGAATCCCAGGTCCATAACAAATGTAGTTTTGTTCAAAAAAGTTAATAATTTATGTCCCAATAGTGTTAGCGCGCTCCGAAGGCTAGTGAAAATATACCGTATGCGTCTGACTTGTCGTCAGGAATGAGCAAAAAATATATATTTAAGTTTGTTCAAACATGTCAAACGTTGTATAACATAAATCTTTAGGGGCTTTTTCAACCAGGGCTTCAATAATATTCCATTGGGATGGTTGCATTGTCTTTCAAAACGTTTCGAAAAGGGAGAGTACCCATGGGCGCCGACGTCACAATGGTAATGGCCCATTTCCTGTGACCAAGGTAAACATCCTCTCTTTCAGTCAATTTTGATGGTAGGAGGCTCAAAACACTTTGTAAAGACTGGGGACATCTAGTAGAAGCCATAGGAAGTGCTAAATGAATCGCAAGCCCCTGTGTGTTTCAATGGCAAATGTTTGAAGTGATATCCACACATCAGATTTCAGTTTCCTGTCAGGATTTGTCTCAGGGTTTTGACTGACATATGAGTTCTGTTATACTCACAGACACCATTAAAACAGTTTTAGAAACTTTAGGGTGTTTTCTATCCAAAGCCAATAATTATATGCATATTCTAGTTACTGGGCAGGAGTAGTAACCAGATTAAATCGGGTATGTTTTTTTATCCGGCCGTGCAAATACTGCCCCCTAGCCCTAACAGGTTTTAAGATGCACTATCAGGTGACATAAACTCGATAGCGTGAGAACGGAAGGACAGGATGAACGTATATGGGCATAACCAAGTGACCCATAAAAGACCTCATCAATCACTTTTTGACATTTGCATCTACAGTATTTCGTCTACACACACACACAGACACACACACACATACACACACACACAGAGAGAGACACACACAGACACAAACACACACGCACAGACACAGACACAGACACACACACACACAAACAGACACACATAGACACAAACACACACAGACACAGACACACCCACAGACACACACACACATGGACACAAACACACACACACACACACAAACACACAGACACACACACCCACAGCCACACACACACACACACAGCCACACACACACAAACACAAACACACACACACACACACACCCACAGCCACACACACACACACACACACACACACACCGACACACACACTCACACACACACACCCACAGCCACACACACACACACACACACACACACACACACACCGACACACACACACTCACACACACACACACACACACACACACAGACACACAGAGAGACACACACACAAACACACAGAAACACACACAGACACCCACACACAGACACCCACACACAGACAGATAAACACACCCACAAACACACAGACACACACAAGACAATAATCCATATTTTTTTCAGCTCTCCTCTGATTAGAATGCCTGGGAATTGGAATATAAAAGGAAGTCCTCCCAGATTGCAGTTCCTATGGCTTCCACTAGATGTCAACAGTCTTTAGAAAAAGTTTCAGGCTTGTTTTTTGAAAAATGAGCTAGAATTTGTATTTTTTCTAAGTGGCTCCCATTTTGAATGTAGTGTTTGTAGCGCGTTCCGGTGAGTGCGCGTACTTTGTTATTTATCGCCAGTAATGGTCTCCAATATCCTCCGTCTTAAATTGAATCGTTTATTTATATAATAGGGTGCCTGAGGATTGATTAGAAACGTTGTTTGATATGTTTAGAAGAAGTTCATTGGTAACTTACTGGATTCATTTGTATGCATTTTGAACGAGGGAAACCGGTGGATTACTGAGTCAAACGCGACATTGAAACGTATTTTTGGGGGATATAAAGAAGGACTTTATCGAACAAAAGGACCATTTCTAATGTAGCTGGGACCCTTGTGATTGCAACCAGATGAAGATCTTCAAAGGTAAGTGATTTATTTTATCGCTATTTCTGACATTCTTGACGCATCTGCTTGGATGGAAAATGTATGTAATGCATTTGTGTGCAGGGCGCTGTCCTCAGATAATTGCATGGTGTGCAGTTCAACGAGATCACTACACATCAATCATCATGACAGCTTTAAGATGCACTATCAGGTTACATGAACACTCATTCGATAGCGTGAGAACGGAAGGACAGGATGAACGTACATGGGCATAACCACGTGACCCATAAAAGACCTCATCAATCACTTTTTGACAAGTGCATCTACAGTTTCTCCTCTACACACACACACACACACACACACACACACACACACACACACACACACACACACACACACACACACACGCAGAATGCCTATGTCACACACACACACACACACACACACACACACACACACACACACACACACACACACACACACACACACACACACACACACACACACACACAGACACAGACACACACACACAGAGACACACACAGACACAGACACACACTCACACAAACCTTGAACAAGTGATTGGTCCCATTGATCTGGAGGATACAGTGGGTCTCAACACATTCATTCATTCATTCATTCATTCAACACAGCAGTTATCAAAGGAATGGTCTGGCTCCTGGTACTCTACTCACTACACGGACAATTTATGAGTGGCTCTCTGCAACACATGGTGCCTTCTCCTTATACTCAATAGAATAACCCAGGTCTTTCATGCAAATACCTTAAGTCTTACAGCACTTAGGAATGGTTTCTCGAAACCAGATTAATAAGCCTGGTCCTGGACTTCCATTCTTTGCACTAAGCTAGCACTAACGCTAATTAGCATTGATTCGCGAAACTACTTCCTTCATCTGACTTTGGGGAAGTATACTGAACATAAATATAAACACAACAGGCAACAATTTCAAAGATTTAGCTGAGTTACAGTTCATATCAGGAAATAATATCAAATCAAATTGTATTTGTCACATGCGGCGAATACAACAGGTGTAGACCTTACAGTGAAATGCTTACTTACAAGCCCTTAACCAACAATGCAGTTTTAAGAAAAATACCCCTCAAAAAAGTAAGAGATAAGAAAAACAAATAATTAAAGTGCAGCAGTAAATAACAATAGCGGGGTTATATACAGGGGTACCGGTACAAAGGTGCGGGGGCACCGGTGTCGAGGTAATTGAGGTAATATGTACATGTAGGTAGAGGTAAAGTGACTATGCAGAGAGTAGCAGTAGCGTAGAAGGGGGTGAGGGGGGGGGAAATGCAAATAGTCTGCGTAGCCATCTGATTAGCTGTTCAGGACTCTTATGGAGTCCTTTAGGTGTCTTTTGGCAAACTCCAAGCGGGCTGTCATGTGCCTTTTACTGAGGAGTGGCTTCCGTCTGGCCACTGTACCATAAAGGCCTGATTAGTGGAGTGCTCCAGAGATGGTTGTCCTTCTGGAAGCTTCTCCCATCTCCACAGAGGAACTCTGGAGTTCTGTCAGAGTGACCATCGGATTCTTGGTCACCTCCTTGACCAAAGGCCATTCTACCCCGATAGCTCGCATTGTCAATATGGGTTATTGTGTGTAGATTGTTAAGGAAAACAATGTATTTAATACATTTTAGAATAAGGCTGTAATGTAACAAAATGTGGGAAAAAGGGAAGGGGTCTGAATACTTTCCAAATGCACTGTATGTGATGAGTCAAAAAAGTTAGTGCAAAAGGATCAGTGCCGATAGTCCAGGTAGCTATTTGGTTAACTATTTAGCCGTCTTATGGCTTGGGGGTAGAAGCTGTTCAGGGTCCTGTTTTTTAATTAATTCATTAATTTTATTTATCATCTTTAATATTGCAGATTGTAGCTTCCATCAGCGTAACTGTCTGCATCATTTCCAGTCCCCCATATATTTTGGGGTAAATACAGTACCAGTCCAAAGTTTGGACACACCTACTCATTCAAGGGTTTTTCTTTATTTTTACTATTTTCTACATTGTAAAACAATAGTGAAGACATCAAAACTATGAAATAACACATGGAATCACGTAGTAACCAAAAGAAGTGTTAAACAAATCAAAATATATTTTCGATTTGAGATTATTCTAATTAACAACCCTTTGTCTTGATGACAGCTTTGCACACTCTTGGTGTTCTTGGGCACAGGTTGCCTTTGCGTTTTTGGGCACAGGTTGCCTTGGCGTTCTTGGACACAGGTTACCTTGGCGTTCTTGGACACAAGTTACCTTGGCATTCTTGGGCACAGGTTTCCTTGGCATTCTTGGGCACAGGTTGCCTTGGCGTTCTTGGACACAGGTTACCTTGGCGTTCTTGGACACAAGTTACCTTGGTATTCTTGGGCACAGGTTACCTTGGCATTCTTTGGCACAGGTTACCTTGGCGTTCTTGAGCACAGGGGCTATGGTGGTCTGCTTGAAACATGTAGGTATTACAGACTGGGTCAGGGAAAGGTTGAAAATGTCAGTGAAGGCATTTGCCAGCTGGTCAGTGCATGCTCAGTGTAAGCATCCTGGTAATCTGTGTGAACGTTAACTTGTTTATTAAAGGTATTACTCACATCAGCTACGGAGAGCGTGATCACACACTCTCCGTAGCTTGCTCGCTACCCTCGCTGGCCCTGTACAGCTTGTTGAGTGCGGTCTTAGTGCCAGCATCGGTTTGTGGTAGTAAAAAGACAGCTACGAAAAATAGAAAATCTCTTGGTAAATGGTGTGGTCAACAGCTTATCATGAGGTATTCTTCCTCAGGCGAGCAGAACCTCCAGACTTCCTTAATAACATTAGAGATCGCGCACCAGCTGTTGCTGACAAAGAAATACACACTTCCCCCCTTGATATTTACCCGACGCTGCTGTTCTGTCCTGCCAATGCATTGAAAAAACCAGCTAGAATATTATCCATATCCTTGTTCAGCCAAGTTTTCCTGAGAAACGTAAGATATTACAGTTCTTTAGGATCCGTTGAAAGGATAGTCATGAAATGGAGCTTGTCCAGTTTGTTCTCCAGTGATAGCACATTTGCCAATAGAACAGAGTGTGTAGGTGGTTTATTTACTCGTCTCCATAGTTTCGTCAGGGCGCCTCCACGTCAGCCTCTATATCAGCGTCTCCATAGTTTCATCAGGGCGCCTCCACATCAGTCTCTATATCAGCATCTCCATAGTTTCATCAGGGCGCCTCCACGTCAGTCTCTATATCAGCGTCTCCATAGTTTCATCAGGGCGCCTCCACGTCAGTCTCTATATCAGCGTCTCCATAGTTTCATCAGGGCGCCTCCACGTCAGTCTCTATATCAGCGTCTCCATAGTTTCATCAGGGCGCCTCCACGTCAGCCTCTATATCAGCGTCTCCATAGTTTCATCAGGGCGCCTCCACGTCAGCCTCTATATCAGCGTCTCCATAGTTTCGTCAGGGCGCCTCCACGTCAGCCTCTATATCAGCGTCTCCATAGTTTCATCAGGGCGCCTCCACGTCAGTCTCTATATCAGCGTCTCCATAGTTTCATCAGGGCGCCTCCACGTCAGCCTCTATATCAGCGTCTCCATAGTTTCATCAGGGCGCCTCCACGTCAGCCTCTATATCAGCGTCTCCATAGTTTCATCAGGGCGCCTCCACGTCAGTCTCTATATCAGCGTCTCCATAGTTTCATCAGGGCGCCTCCACGTCAGCCTCTATATCAGCGTCTCCATAGTTTCATCAGGGCGCCTCCACGTCAGCCTCTATATCAGCGTCTCCATAGTTTCATCAGGGCGCCTCCACATCAGTCTCTATATCAGCGTCTCCATAGTTTCATCAGGGCGCCTCCACGTCAGCCTCTATATCAGCATCTCCATAGTTTCATCAGGGCGCCTCCACGTCAGTCTCTATATCAGCGTCTCCATAGTTTCATCAGGGCGCCTCCACGTCAGCCTCTATATCAGCGTCTCCATAGTTTCATCAGGGCGCCTCCACGTCAGTCTCTATATCAGCGTCTCCATAGTTCCATCAGGGCACCTCCACATCAGTCTCTATATCAGCGTCTCCATAGCTTCATCAGGGCGCCTCCACGTCAGCCTCTATATCAGCGTCTCCATAGTTTCATCAGGGCGCCTCCACGTCAGCCTCTATATCAGCGTCTCCATAGTTTCATCAGGGCGCCTCCACGTCAGCCTCTATATCAGCGTCTCCATAGTTTCATCAGGGCGCCTCCACGCCAGCCTCTATATCAGCGTCTCCATAGTTTCATCAGGGCGCCTCCACATCAGTCTCTATATCAGCGTCTCCATAGTTTCATCAGGACGCCTCCACGTCAGTCTCTATATCAGCGTCTCCATAGCTTCATCAGGGCGCCTCCACGTCAGCCTCTATATCAGCGTCTCCATAGCTTCATCAGGGCGCCTCCACGTCAGCCTCTATATCAGCGTCTCCATAGTTTCATCAGGGCGCCTCCACGTCAGCCTCTATATCAGCGTCTCCATAGTTTCATCAGGGCGCCTCCACGTCAGCCTCTATATCAGCGTCTCCATAGTTTCGTCAGGGCGCCTCCACGTCAGTCTCTATATCAGCGTCTCCATAGTTTCGTCAGGGCGCCTCCACGTCAGCCTCTATATCAGCGTCTCCATAGTTTCGTCAGGGCGCCTCCACGTCAGCCTCTATATCAGCCTCTATATATATGAAAAAAAAGAAGAAGTTAAGATTGGCACCAAAAAAAAATAAATGTAAAAAGCAGAATAGGTCAGGAACATGTATAATGGCCGCTATGCATTCCAGCGCCATTCTCACTACACAACTTAAATCTCGGTACTGTCCATGTTCTGAAGACTTTCAGAAACTTTACAACCTGTTTCTGCTATCTTGTCAACTCCTTGTCACTCATTGTCATGCCCAAACATGACAATTTCATAAGAAGTTATATAGGCCAAATAGCATCAGACTGGCGACCCAGACACTTTGTACTGTGGGTTCAATAGGTTACTGTATGTTGTTATTCTGTTTTAGGACACTGACTGATCTTTTGTCACTTTTCTTCTCAGAATCTTATTAACTACCAGTTTATTTTAAGCGTATCTAAACTCATACATGACACATTCAAAGGCAGTACATAAGCATTCCCTGAATTTGTCAGTTTTTGTAATTGTTGACACACATCTTATGAATGTATGTAAGGGTTATGAATGTGTTATGAAGTCCTTATGTAAGTACCCTTCAAATAAAATGTATACCACATATTCTGATCAAACTTGGCACTGTAGCTGATTTGCAGTTTTTAGTTGTAGCTTGACTTGTGATTGAACACTGGTCTGTACTGTAGGTATAGTGTTGTGATTGAACAATGGTCTGTATTGTAGGTATAAAGGAAAAGGGAAAAGGGGGATACCTAGTCAGTTGTACAGGGAAAGGGGGGATACCTAGTCAGTTGTACAGGGAAAGGGGGGATACCTAGTCAGTTGTACAGGGAAAGGGGGGATACCTAGTCAGTTGTACAGGGAAAGGGGGGGATACCTAGTCAGTTGTACAGGGAAAGGGGGGATACCTAGTCAGTTGTATAGGGAAAGGGGGGGATACCTAGTCAGTTGTACAGGGAAAGGGGGATACCTAGTCAGTTGTATAGGGAAAGGGGGGATACCTAGTCAGTTGTACAGGGAAAGGGGGATACCTAGTCAGTTGTACAGGGAAAGGGGGGATACCTAGTCAGTTGTACAGGGAAAGGGGGGGGATACCTAGTCAGTTGTACAGGGAAAGGGGGGATACCTAGTCAGTTGTATAGGGAAAGGGGGGGATACCTAGTCAGTTGTACAGGGAAAGGGGGATACCTAGTCAGTTGTACAGGGAAAGGGGGGATACCTAGTCAGTTGTATAGGGAAAGGGGGGGATACCTAGTCAGTTGTACAGGGAAAGGGGGATACCTAGTCAGTTGTACAGGGAAAGGGGGATACCTAGTCAGTTGTACAGGGAAAGGGGGATACCTAGTCAGTTGTACAGGGAAAGGGGGGGTACCTAGTCAGTTGTACAGGGAAAGGGGGGATACCTAGTCAGTTGTATAGGGAAAGGGGGGGATACCTAGTCAGTTGTACAGGGAAAGGGGGGATACCTAGTCAGTTGTACAGGGAAAGGGGGGGATACCTAGTCAGTTGTACAGGGAAAGGGGGATACCTAGTCAGTTGTACAGGGAAAGGGGGATACCTAGTCAGTTGTACAGGGAAAGGGGGGGATACCTAGTCAGTTGGAAAGGGAAAGGGGGATACCTAGT